>NW_027514167.1:44859-92897 GCF_048772815.1 Callospermophilus lateralis | reverse complement strand
CGGTATTTCGGAAACTCGTTATTTCTTAGAAGCTTGGCAACCCCTCTCAATGAAATGCTTTTCCACAGACTGTGCCTAGGACTACTTGAAGAGGAAACAAAACATAGAGACAAAACTGAGAACTACTTTATTTTGTCAAGTTTCAAAGAGCTACTGCAAACCATATTGGATTTAGAGTAGCAAATTCATCTATCTATATAGGAGAGAACAGAGTGAAACCTAAATACAAAAACTGCTACTGTAGACGAACGCTTCAACATAGAAAAACAAAAATTGGTGAGCCAAGTGGGATTTGTGGACAGATCATCACCACCAAGTATCATCAAGATTGGGTGAAAAAATATTTGCTGGTATTTCTGAAACTCGTTATTTCTTAAAAGCTTGGCAAGCCCTCTAACTGAAAGTGCTTTTTTCACAGTCTGTGACTAGGGCGACTTGAAGAGGAAACAAACCATCAGACAAAACTGAGAACTCCTTTACTTTGTCAAGTTTCAAAGAGCTATTAAACACCATTTTGGATTTAGAGTTCCAAATTCATCTACCTATTTAGAAGAGAACAGAGTGAAACCTAAATATAAAAACTGCTACTGTAGACGAGCGCTTCATCCCAGAAGAACAAAATTTGGTGAGCCAAGTGGTATTTGTGTACTGATTATTACCACCAAGTATCATCAACATTGGGTGAAAAAATATTTGCTGGTATTTCGGAATCTCGTTGTTTCTTAGAAGCTTGGCAACCCCTCTCAATCAAAGTGCTTTTCCACAGTCTGTGCCTAGGGCTACTTGAACAGGAAACAAACCATGGCGACAAAACTGAGAACTCCTTTATTTTGTCAACTTTCAAAGAGCTACTACAAACCATGTTGAATTTAGTGTTCCAAATTCATCTATCTATATAGGAGAGAACAGAGTGATACCAAAAATAAAAACTGCTACTGTAAACGAACGCTTCAACCTAGAAGAACAAAATTCGGTGAGCCAAGTGGGATTTGTGTACTTTTCATGACCACCACGTATCATCAGGATTGGGTGAAAAAACATTTGCTGCTATTTCGGAAACTGGTAATTTATTGGAATCTTGGCAACAGTTTTCAATGAAAGTGCTTTTCCACAGTCTCTGCTTAGGGCTACAAGAAGTGGAAACAAACCATGGCGACAAAACTGAGAACTCCTTTATTTTGTCACGTTTCAAAGAGCTACTACAAACCATGTTGGATTTAGAGTTCCAAATTCATCTGTCTATGTAGAACAGAGGGAAAACTAAAAATATAAACTGCTACTGTAAACGAACGCTTCAACCTAGATGAACAAAATTTGGTAAGCCAGTGGGATTTGTGTACTGATCATTACCAGCAAGTATCATCAAGATTGGGTGAAAAAATATTTGCCGGTATTTCGGAAACTCGTCATTTCTTAGAAGCTTGGCAACCCCTCTCAATGAAAGTGCTTTTCCACAGACTGTGCCTAGGGCTACTTGAAGAGGAAACAAACCATAGAGACAAAACTGACAGCTCCTTTATTTTGTCAAGTTACAATGAGCTACTACAAACCATGTTTAATTGAGAGTTCCAAATTCATCTATCTATATAGGAGAGAACAGAGGGAAACCTAAATATAAAAACTGCTACAGTAGACGAACGCTTCAACCTAGAAGAACAAAATTTGGTGAGCCAAGTGGGATTTGTTTACCGATCATCACCACCAAGTATCATCAAGATTGGGTGAAAAAATATTTGCTGGTATTTCGGAATCTCGTTATTTCTTAGAAGCTTGGCAACCCCTCTCAATGAAAGTGCTTTTCCACACTCAGTGCCTAGGGCTACTTAAAGAGGAAAAAATCCATAAAGACAAAACTGAGAACTACTATATTTTGTCAAGTTTCAAAGAGCTACTATAAAAGATGTTGGATTTAGGTTTCCAAATTCATCTATCTATATAAGAGAGAAGACAGTGAAACCTACATATAAAAACTGGTGCTGTAGACGAACCCTACAACCTAGAAGAACATAATTTGGTGAGCCAAGTGGGATTTGTGTACTGATCATTACCACCAAGTATCATCAAGATTGGGTGAAAAAATATTTGCTGGTATTTCGGAAACTCGTTATTTCTTAGAAGCTTGGGAACCCCTCTCAATGAAAGTGCTTTTCCACAGTCTGTGCCAGGGCTACTTGAAGAGGAACCAAACCATAGAGACAAAACTGAGAACTCCTTTATTTTGTCAAGTTTCAAAGAGCTACTACAAATCATGTTGAATTTAGAGTTCCAAATTCATCTATCTATATAGGAGAGAACAGAGTGAAACCTAAATACAAAAACTGCTACTGTAGACGAACGCTTCAACATAGAAAAACAAAAATTGGTGAGCCAAGTGGGATTTGTGGACAGATCATCACCACCAAGTATCATCAAGATTGGGTGAAAAAATACTTGCCTGTATTTCAGAAACTCGTTATTTCTCAAAAGCTTGGCAACCCCTCTCAATGAAAGTGCTTTCCACAGTCTGTGCCAGGGCTACTTGAAGAGGAACCAAACCATAGAGACAAAACTGAGAACTCCTTTATTTTGTCAAGTTTCAAAGAGCTACTACAAATCATGTTGAATTTAGAGTTCCAAATTCATCTATCTATATAGGAGAGAACAGAGTGAAACCTAAAAATAAAAACTGCTACTGTAAACGAACGCATCAACGTAGAAGAAGTAAATTTGGTGAGCCAAGTGGGATTTGTGGACTTGTCATTACCACCACGTATCATCAACATTGGGTGAAAAAATATTTGCTGCTATTTCAGAAACTCGTAATTTCTTAGAACCTTGGCAAACCCTTTCAATGAAAGTACTTTTCTACAGTCTCTGCTTAGGGCTACATGAAGTGGAAACAAATCGTAGAGACAAAACTGAGAACTCCTTTATTTTGTCAAGTTTCAAAGAGCTAATACACACCATGTTGGATTTAGAGTTCCAAATCCATCTATCTATATAGGATAGAACAGAGTGAAACCTAAATATTATAATTGCTACTGTAGACGAATGCTTCAAAGTTGAAGAACAAAATTTGGTGAGCCAAGTGCCATTTGTGTACAGATCATTACCACCAAGTATCATCGACTTTGGGTTAAAAAATATTTGCTGGTATTTCGGAAACTCGTTATTTCTTAGAAGCTTGGCAACCCCTCTCAAAGAAAGTACTTTTCCACAGTCTGTGCCTAGGGCGACTTGAAGAGGAAACAAACCATAGAGACAAAACTGAGAACTCCTTTACTTTGTCAAGTTTCAAAGAGCGATTACACACCACGTTGGATTTATAGTTCCAAATTCATGTATCTATGTAGGAGAGAACAGAGTGAAACGTAAATATAAAAACTGCTACTGTAGACGAACGCTTCAACCCAGAAGAACAAAATTTGGTGAGCCAAGTGGCATTTGTGTACTGATCATTACCACCAAGTATCATCAAGATTGGGTGAAAAAATATTTACTGGGGTTTCGGAAACTAGTTTTTTCTTAAAAGCTTGGCAACCCCTCTCAATGAAAGTGCTATTCCACAGTCTGTGCCTAGGGCGACTTGAGGAGGAAACAAACAATAGAGACAAAACTGAAAACTCCTTTATTTTGTCAACTTTCAAAGAGCTACTACAAACCATGTTGGATTTAGAGTTCCAAATTCCTCTATCTATATAGGAAAGAACAGAGGGAACTTAAAAATATAAACTGCTACTGTAAACGAACGCTTCAACCTAGAAGAAAAAATTTGGTGAGTCTAGTGGGATTTGTGTACCAATCATTACCACCAAGTATCATCAAGATTGGGTGGAAAATACTTGCTGGTATTTCGGAAACTCCTTATTTCTTAGAAGCTTTCATCCCCTCTCATGAAAGTGCTTTTCCACAGTCTGTGCCCAGGACTACTTGAAGAGGAAACAAACCATAGAGACAAAACTGAGAACTCCTTTATTTTGTCAAGTTTCAAAGAGCTACTTCAAACCATGTTGAATTTAGAGTTCCAAATTCATCTATCTATATAGGAGAGAACAGAGTGAAACCTAAAAATAAAAACTGCTACTGTAAAGGAACGCATCAACGTAGAAGAAGTAAATTTGGTGAGCCAAGTGGGATTTGTGGACTTGTCATTACCACCACGTATCATCAACATTGGGTGAAAAAATATTTGCTGCCATTTCACAAACTCATAATTTCTTAGAAGCTTGGCAACCCCTCTCAATGAAAGTGCTTTTCCACAGTCTCTGCTTAGGGCTACTTGAAGCAGAAACAAATCGCAGACACAAAACTGAGAACTCCTTTATTTTGTCAAGTTTCAAAGAGCTACTACAAACCATGTTGGATTTAGAGTTCCAAATTCATCTATCTATTTAGGAGAGAACATAGTGAAACCAAAATATAAAAACTGCTACTGTAGACGAACGCTTCAACCTAGAAGAACAAAATTTGGTGAGCCAAGGGGGATTTGTGTACTTGTCCTTACCACCAAGTATCATCAAGATTGGGTGAAAAAATATTTGCTGTTATTTCGGAAACTCGTTATTTCTTAGAAGCTTGGCAACCCCTCTCAATGAAAGTGCTTTTCCACACTCAGTGCCTAGGGCTACTTGAAGAGGAAACAATCCATAAAGAAAAAACTGAGAACTACTATTTTTTGTCAAGTTTCAAAGAGCTACTATAAAAGATGTTGGATTTAGTTTTCCAAATTCATCTATCTATATAAGAGAGAAGACAGTGAAACCTACATATAAAAACTGGTGCTGTAGACGAACGCTACAACCTAGAAGAACATAATTTGGTGAGCCAAGTGGGATTTGTGTACTGATCATTACCACCAAGTATCATCAAGTTTGGGTGAAAAAATATTTGCTGGTATTTCGGAAACTCGTTATTTCTTAGAAGCTTGGCAACCCCTCTCAATGAAATTGCTTTTCCACAGTCTGTGCCTAGGGCTACTTGAAGAGGAAACAAACCATAGAGAAAAAACTGAGAACTCCTTTAATTTGTCAAGTTTCAAAGAGCTACTACAAACCATGTTGGATTTAGAGTTCCAAATTCATCTATCTATATAGGGGAGAACAGAGTGAATCCTAAATATAAAAACTGCTAATGTAGACGAACGCTTCATCCTAGAAGAACAAAATTTGGTGTGCCAAGTGAAATTTGTGAACTGATCATTACCACCAAGTATCATCTAGATTGGGTGAAAAAATATTTGCTGGTATTTCGGAAACTAGTTATTTCTTAGAAGCTTGGCAACCCCTCTCAATGAAAGTGCTTTTCCACAGTCTGTGCCTATGGCTACTTGAAGAGGAAACAATCCACATAGACAAAACTGAGAACTCCTTTATTTTGTCACGTTTCAAAGAGCTACTACAAACCATGTTGGATTTAGAGTTCCAAATTCATCTATCTATATAGGAGAGAACAGAGTGAAACCTAAAAATATAAACTGCTACTGTAAACAAATGCTTCAACCTAGCAAAACAAAATTTTTTGTGCCAAGTGGGATTGGTGTACTTGTCATTACCACCACGTATCATCAACATTGGGTGCAAAAATATTTGCTGCTATTTCGGAAACTCGTAATTTCTTGGAAGCTTGGCACCCCATTTCAATGAAAGTGCTTTCCCACAGTCTCTGCTTAGGGATATATGAAGCGGAAACAAATCATATAGACAAAACTGAGAACTCCTTTATTTTTTCAAATTTCAAAGAGCTACTACAAACCATGTTGGATTTAGAGTTCCAAATTCATCTATCTATATAGGAGAGATCAGAGTGAAACCTAAAAATAAAAACTACTACTGTAAACGAACGCTTCAACCTAGATGAACAAAATTTGGTAAGCCAGTGGGATTTGTGTACTGATCATTACCAGCAAGTATCATCAAGATTGGGTGAAAAAATATTTGCCGGTATTTCGGAAACTCGTCATTTCTTAGAAGCTTGGCAACCCCTCTCAATGAAAGTGCTTTTCCACAGACTGTGCCTAGGGCTACTTGAAGAGGAAACAAACCATAGAGACAAAACTGACAGCTCCTTTATTTTGTCAAGTTACAATGAGCTACTACAAACCATGTTTAATTGAGAGTTCCAAATTCATCTATCTATATAGGAGAGAACAGAGGGAAACCTAAATATAAAAACTGCTACAGTAGACGAACGCTTCAACCTAGAAGAACAAAATTTGGTGAGCCAAGTGGGATTTGTTTACCGATCATCACCACCAAGTATCATCAAGATTGGGTGAAAAAATATTTGCTGGTATTTCGGAAACTCGTTATTTCTTAGAAGCTTGGCAACCCCTCTCAATGAAAGTGCTTTTCCACACTCAGTGCCTAGGGCTACTTGAAGAGGAAACAATCCATAAAGAAAAAACTGAGAACTACTATATTTTGTCAAGTTTCAAAGAGCTACTATAAAAGATGTTTGATTTAGGTTTCCAAATTCATCTATCTATATAAGAGAGAAGACAGTGAAACCTACATATAAAAACTGGTGCTGTAGACGAACGCTACAACCTAGAAGAACATAATTTGGTGAGCCAAGTGGGATTTGTGTACTGATCATTACCACCAAGTATCATCAAGTTTGGGTGAAAAAATATTTGCTGGTATTTCGGAAACTCGTTATTTCTTAGAAGCTTGGCAACCCCTCTCAATGAAATTGCTTTTCCACAGTCTGTGCCTAGGGCTACTTGAAGAGGAAACAAACCATAGAGAAAAAACTGAGAACTCCTTTAATTTGTCAAGTTTCAAAGAGCTACTACAAACCATGTTGGATTTAGAGTTCCAAATTCATCTATCTATATAGGGGAGAACAGAGTGAATCCTAAATATAAAAACTGCTAATGTAGACGAACGCTTCATCCTAGAAGAACAAAATTTGGTGTGCCAAGTGAAATTTGTGAACTGATCATTACCACCAAGTATCATCTAGATTGGGTGAAAAAATATTTGCTGGTATTTCGGAAACTAGTTATTTCTTAGAAGCTTGGCAACCCCTCTCAATGAAAGTGCTTTTCCACAGTCTGTGCCTATGGCTACTTGAAGAGGAAACAATCCACATAGACAAAACTGAGAACTCCTTTATTTTGTCACGTTTCAAAGAGCTACTACAAACCATGTTGGATTTAGAGTTCCAAATTCATCTATCTATATAGGAGAGAACAGAGTGAAACCTAAAAATATAAACTGCTACTGTAAACAAATGCTTCAACCTAGCAAAACAAAATTTTTTGTGCCAAGTGGGATTGGTGTACTTGTCATTACCACCACGTATCATCAACATTGGGTGCAAAAATATTTGCTGCTATTTCGGAAACTCGTAATTTCTTGGAAGCTTGGCACCCCATTTCAATGAAAGTGCTTTCCCACAGTCTCTGCTTAGGGATATATGAAGCGGAAACAAATCATATAGACAAAACTGAGAACTCCTTTATTTTTTCAAATTTCAAAGAGCTACTACAAACCATGTTGGATTTAGAGTTCCAAATTCATCTATCTATATAGGAGAGATCAGAGTGAAACCTAAAAATAAAAACTACTACTGTAAACGAACGCTTCAACCTAGATGAACAAAATTTGGTAAGCCAGTGGGATTTGTGTACTGATCATTACCAGCAAGTATCATCAAGATTGGGTGAAAAAATATTTGCCGGTATTTCGGAAACTCGTCATTTCTTAGAAGCTTGGCAACCCCTCTCAATGAAAGTGCTTTTCCACAGACTGTGCCTAGGGCTACTTGAAGAGGAAACAAACCATAGAGACAAAACTGACAGCTCCTTTATTTTGTCAAGTTACAATGAGCTACTACAAACCATGTTTAATTGAGAGTTCCAAATTCATCTATCTATATAGGAGAGAACAGAGGGAAACCTAAATATAAAAACTGCTACAGTAGACGAACGCTTCAACCTAGAAGAACAAAATTTGGTGAGCCAAGTGGGATTTGTTTACCGATCATCACCACCAAGTATCATCAAGATTGGGTGAAAAAATATTTGCTGGTATTTCGGAAACTCGTTATTTCTTAGAAGCTTGGCAACCCCTCTCAATGAAAGTGCTTTTCCTACTCAGTGCCTAGGGCTACTTGAAGAGGAAACAATCCATAAAGAAAAAACTGAGAACTACTATATTTTGTCAAGTTTCAAAGAGCTACTATAAAAGATGTTTGATTTAGGTTTCCAAATTCATCTATCTATATAAGAGAGAAGACAGTGAAACCTACATATAAAAACTGGTGCTGTAGATGAACGATACAACCTAGAAGAACATAATTTGGTGAGCCAAGTGGGATTTGTGTACTGATCATTACCACCAAGTATCATCAAGTTTGGGTGAAAAAATATTTGCTGGTATTTCGGAAACTCGTTATTTCTTAGAAACTTGGCAACCCCTCTCAATGAAATTGCTTTTCCACAGTCTGTGCCTAGGGCTACTTGAAGAGGAAACAAACCATAGAGAAAAAACTGAGAACTCCTTTATTTTGTCAAGTTTCAAAGAGCTACTACAAACCATGTTGGATTTAGAGTTCCAAATTCATCTATCTATATAGGGGAGAACAGAGTGAATCCTAAATATAAAAACTGCTAATGTAGACGAACGCTTCATCCTAGAAGAACAAAATTTGGTGTGCCAAGTGAAATTTGTGAACTGATCATTACCACCAAGTATCATCTAGATTGGGTGAAAAAATATTTGCTGGTATTTCGGAAACTAGTTATTTCTTAGAAGCTTGGCAACCCCTCTCAATGAAAGTGCTTTTCCACAGTCTGTGCCTAGGGCTACTTGAAGAGGAAACAATCCACATAGACAAAACTGAGAACTCCTTTATTTTGTCACGTTTCAAAGAGCTACTACAAACCATGTTGGATATAGAGTTCCAAATTCATCTATCATTATAGGAGAGAACAGATGGAAACCTAAAAATAAAAACTGCTATTGCTAATGAATGCTTCAACCCAGAAGAAGAAAATTCGGTGAGCCAAGTGGGATTTGTGTACTGATCATTACCACCCAGTATCATGAAGATTGGTTGAAAAAATATTAGCTGGTATTTCGGAAACTCGTTATATCTTAGAAGCTTGGCAACCCCTCTCAATGAAAGTGCTTTTCCACACTCTGTGCCTAGGGCTCCTTGTAGAGGAAACAAACCATAGAGACAAAACTGAGAACTTCTTTATTTTGTCTAATTTCAAAGAGCTACTACAAACCATGTTGGATTTAGAGTTCCAAATTCATCTATCTATATAGGAGAGAACAGAGTGAAACCTAAAAATATAAACTGCTATTGTAAACAAATGTTTCAACCTAGCAAAACAAAATTTTTTGTGCCAAGTGGGATTGGTGTACTTGTCATTACCACCACGTATCATCAACATTGGGTGCAAAAATATTCGCTGCTATTTCGGAAACTCGTAATTTCTTGGAAGCTTGGCACCCCATTTCAATGAAAGTGCTTTCCCACAGTCTCTGCTTAGGGATATATGAAGCGGAAACAAATCATATAGACAAAACTGAGAACTCCTTTATTTTTTCAAATTTCAAAGAGCTACTACAAACCATGTTGGATTTAGAGTTCCAAATTCATCTATCTATATAGGAGAGATCAGAGTGAAACCTAAAAATAAAAACTACTACTGTGAACGAACGCTTCAACCTAGAAGAACAAAATTTGGTAAGCCAGTGGGATTTGTGTACCAATCATTACCACCAATATCATCAAGATTGGGTGAAAAAATATTAGCTGGTATTTCGGAAACTCGTTATTTCTTAGAAGCTTGGCAACCCCTCTCAATGAAAGTGCTTTTCCACAGTCTGTGCCTAGGTCTACTTGAAGAGGAAACAAACCATAGAGACAAAATTGAGAACTCGTTTATTTTGTCATGTTTCAAAGAGCTACTACAAACCATGTTGTATTTAGAGTTCCAAATTCATCTATCTATTTAGGAGAGAACAGAGGGAACTTAAAAATATAAACTGCTACTGTAAATGAACGCTTCAACCTAGAAGAACCAAATTTGGTAAGTCAAGTGGCATTTGTGTACCAATCATTACCACCAATATCATCAAGATTGGGTGAAAAAATATTAGCTGGTATTTCGGAAACTCGTTATTTCTTAGAAGCTTGGCAACCAATCTCAATGAAAGTGCTTTTCCACAGTCTGTGCCTAGGGCTACTTGAATAGGAAACAAACCCTAGAGACAAAACTGAGAACTCCTTTATTTTGTCAAGTTTCAAAGAGCTACTACAAACCATATTGGATTTAGAGTTCCAAATTCATCTATCCATATAGGATAGAACAGAGTGAAACCTAAATATAAAAACTGCTGCTGTAGACGAGCGCTTCAACCTAGAAGAACAAAATTTGGTGAGCCAAGTGGGATTTGTGTACTGATCATTACAACCAAGTGTCATCAAGATTGCGTGAAAAAACATTTGCTGGTATTTTGGAAACTCGTTATTTCTTAGAAGCTTGGCAACCCCTCTCAATAAAAGTTCTTTTCCACAGTCTGTGCCTAGGGCTACTTGAAGAGGAAACCAACCATAGAGAAAAAACTGAGAACTCTTTTATTTTGTCAACTTTCAAAGAGCTACTACAAACCATGTTGAATTTAGTGTTCCAAATTCATCTATCTATATAGGAGAGAACAGAGTGATACCAAAAATAAAAACTGCTACTGTAAACGAACGCTCCAACCTAGAAGAACAAAATTCGGTGAGCCAAGTGGGATTTGTGTACTTATCATGACCACCACGTATCATCAGGATTGGGTGAAAAAACATTTGCTGCTATTTCGGAAACTGGTAATTTATTGGAATCTTGGCAACAGTTTTCAATGAAAGTGCTTTTCCACAGTCTCTGCTTAGGGCTACATGAAGTGGAAACAAATCATAGAGACAAAACTGAGAACTGCTTTATTTTGTCAAGTTTCAAAGAGCTACTACAAACCACGTTGGATTTAGAGTTCCAAATTCATCTATCTATGTAGAACAGAGGGAAAACTAAAAATATAAACTGCTACTGTAAACGAACGCTTCAACCTAGATGAACAAAATTTGGTAAGCCAGTGGGATTTGTGTACTGATCATTACCAGCAAGTATCATCAAGATTGGGTGAAAAAATATTTGCCGGTATTTCGGAAACTCGTTATTTCTTAGAAGCTTGGCAACCCCTCTCAATGAAATGCTTTTCCACAGACTGTGCCTAGGACTACTTGAAGAGGAAACAAAACATAGAGACAAAACTGAGAACTACTTTATTTTGTCAAGTTTCAAAGAGCCACCACAAACCATGTTGGATTTAGAGTTCCAAATTCATCTATCTATATAGGAGAGAACAGAGGGAAACCTAAATATAAAAACTGCTACAGTAGACGAACGCTTCAACCTAGAAGAACAAAATTTGGTGAGCCAAGTGGGATTTGTTTACCGATCATCACCACCAAGTATCATCAAGATTGGGTGAAAAAATATTTGCTGGTATTTCGGAATCTCGTTATTTCTTAGAAGCTTGGGAACCCCTCTCAATGAAAGTGCTTTTCCACACTCAGTGCCTAGGGCTACTTAAAGAGGAAACAATCCATAAAGACAAAACTGAGAACTACTATATTTTGTCAAGTTTCAAAGAGCTACTATAAAAGATGTTGGATTTAGGTTTCCAAATTCATCTATCTATATAAGAGAGAAGACAGTGAAACCTACATATAAAAACTGGTGCTGTAGACGAACCCTACAACCTAGAAGAACATAATTTGGTGAGCCAAGTGGGATTTGTGTACTGATCATTACCACCAAGTATCATCAAGATTGGGTGAAAAAATATTTGCTGGTATTTCGGAAACTCGTTATTTCTTAGAAGCTTGGGAACCCCTCTCAATGAAATTGCTTTTCCACAGTCTGTGCCTAGGGCTACTTGAAGAGGAAACAAACCATAGAGACAAAACTGAGAACTCCTTTATTTTGTCGAGTTTCAAAGAGCTACTACAAACCATATTAGATTTAGAGTTCCAAATTCATCTATACATGTAGGAGAGAACAGAATGAAACCTAAATATAAAAACTGCTACTGTAGACGAACGCTTCAACCTAGAAGAACAAAATTTGGTGAGCCAAGTGGGATTTGTGTACTGATAATTACCACCAATTGTCATCAAGATTGCGTGAAAAAATATTTGCTGGTATTTCGGAAACTCGTTATTTCTTAGAAGCTTGGCAACCCCTCTCAATGAAAGTGCTTTTCCACAGTCTCTGCTTAGGGCTACTTGAAGCGGAAACAAATCATAGAGAAAAAACTGAGAACTCCTTTATTTTGTCAAGTTTCAAAGAGCTACTACAAACCATATTGGATTTAGAGTTCCAAATTCATATATCTATATAGGAGAGAACAAAGTGAAACCTAAATATAAAAAGTGCTACTGTAGACGAACGCTTCAACCTAGAAGAACAAAATTTGGTGAGCCAAGTGGGATTTGTGAACCGATCTTCACCACCAAGTATCATCAAGATTGGGTGAAAAAATATTTGCTGGTAATTCGGAAACTCGTTATTTCTTAGAAGCTTGCCAACCCCTCTCAATGAAAGTGCTTTTCCACAGTCACTGCTTAGGTATACTTGAAGCGGAAACAAATCGTAGAGACAAAACTGAGAACTCCTCTATTTTGTCAAGGCTCAAAGAGCTACTACAAACCATGTTGTATTTAGAGTTCCAAATTCATCTATCTATATAGGAGAGAACAGAGTGAGACGTAAAAATAAAAAGTGCTACTGAAAACGAACACTTCAACATAGAAGAAAAAAATTCGGTGAGTCAAGTGGGATTTGTGTACCGATCGTAAACAACATGTATCATCAAGATTGGGTGAAAAAATATTTGCTGGTATTTCGGAAACTCGTAATTTCTTGGAAGCTTGGCAACCCCTCTCAATGAAAGTGCGTATCCACCGTCTGTGACTAGGGCTACTTGAAGAGGAAACAAACCATATAGACAAAACTGAGAACTCCTTTATTTTGTCAAGTTTCAAAGAGCCACTACAAACCATGTTGGATTTGGAGTTCCAAATTCATCTATCTATATAGCAGAGAACAGAGTGAAACCTAACCATAAAAACTGGTACTGTAGACGAACGCTTCAACCAAGAAGAAAAAAATTTGGTGATCCAAGTGGAATTTGTGAACTGATCATTACCAACAAGCATCATCAAGATTGGGTGAAAAAAATATTTGCTGGTATTTCGGAAACTCGTAATTTGTTGGAACCTTGGCAACCCCTCTCAAGGAAAGTGCTTTTCCATAGTCACTGCTTAGGGCTACTTGAAGTGGAAAAAAATCATAGAGACAAAACTGAGAACTCCTTTATTTTGTCAAGTTTCAAAGAGCTACTACAAACCATGTTGGATTTAGAGTTCCAAAGTCATCTATCTATACAGGAGAGAACAGAGTGAAACCTAAATATAAAAATTGCTACTGTAGACGAACGCTTCAACCTAGAAGAACAAAATTTCGTGAGCCAAGTGGGATTTGTGTACTGATCATCACCACCAAGTATCATCAAGATTGGGTGAAAAAATATTTGCTGGTATTTCGGAAACTCGTAATTTCTTGGAAGCTTTTCAACCCCTCTCAATGAAAGTGCTTTCCACAGTCTCTGCTTAGGGCTACTTGAAGCGGAAACAAATCATAGAGACAAAACTGAGAACTCCTTTATTTTGTCAAGTATCAAAGAGCTACTACAAACCATATTGGATTTAGAGTTCCAAATTCATCTGTCTATATAGGAGAGAACAGAGTAAAACCTAAATATAAAAACTGCTACTGTAGACGAACGCTTCAACCTAGAAGAACAAAATTTGGTGAGCCAAGTGGGATTTGTGTACCGATCTTCACCACAAAGTATCATGAAGATTGGGTGAGTAAATATATGCTGGTAATTCGGAAACTCGTTATTTCTTAGAAGCTTGGCAAACCCTCTCAATGAAAGTGCTTTTCCACAGTCTCTGCTTAGGGCTACTTGAAGCAGAAACAAATCATAGAGACAAAACTGAGAACTCCTATTTTGTCAAGGTTCAAAGAGCTACTACAAAGCATGTTGGATTTAGAGTTCCAAATTCATCTATCTATATAGGAGAGAACAGAGTGAGACGTAAAAATAAAAACTGCTACTGAAAACGAACGCTTCAACATAGAAGAACAAAACTTGGTGAGTGAAGTGGGATTTGTGTACCGATCGTAAACAACATGTATCATCAAGATTGGGTGAAAAAATATTTGCTGGTATTTCGGAAACTCGTAATTTCTTGGAAGCTTGGCAACGCCTATCAATGAAAGTGCATATACACCATCTGTGCCTAGGGCTACTTGAAGAGGAAACAAACCATAGAGACAAAACAGAGAACTCCTTTATTTTGTCAAGTTTCAAAGAGCCACTACAAACCATGTTGGATTTAGAGTTCCAACTTCATCTATATATATAGCAGAGAACAGAGTGAAACCTAAACATAAAAACTGGTACTGTAGACGAACGCTTCAACCAAGAAGAACAAAATTCGGTGATCCAAGTGGGATTTGTGAACTGATCATTACCACCAAGTATCATCAAGATTGGGTGAAAAAACATTTTCTGGTATTTCGGAAACTAGTTTTTTCTTAGAAGTTTGGCAACCCCTCTCAATGAAAGTGCTTTTGCACACTCTTGCCTAACCCTACTTGAAGATGAAACAAACCATAGAGACAAAACTGAGAACTCCTTTATTTTGTCAAGTTTAAAGGAGCTACTACAAACCAGGTTGGATTTAGAGTTCCAAATTCATCTATCAATATAGGAGAGAACAGAGTGAAATCTAAATATAAAAACTGCTACTGTAGACGAACACGTCAAAGTAGAAGATCAAAATTTGGTGAGCCAAGTGGGATTTATGTACTGATCATTACCACCAAGTATCATCAAGATTGGGTGAAAAAATATTTGCTGGTATTTCGGAAAATCGTTATTTCTTAGAAGCTTGGCAACCCCTCTCAATGAAAGTGCTTTTCCACAGTCTGTGCCTAGGGCTACTTGAAGAGGAAACAAACCATAGAGACAATATTGAGAACTCTTTTATTTTGTCATGTTTCAAACAGCTACTACAAACCATGTTGGATTTAGAGTTCCAAATTCATCTATCTATATAGGAGAGAACAGACTGAAACCTAAATACAAAAACTGCTACTGTAGACGAAATCTTCAATCTAGAAGAACAAAATTTGGTGAGCCAAGTGGGATGTGTGTATTGATCATTACCACCAAGTATCATCAAGATTGGGTGAAAAAATATTTGCTGGTATTTCGGAAACTAGTTTTTTCTTAGAAGCTTGGAAACCCCTCTCAATGAAAGTGCTTTTGCACACTCTGTGCCTAGGCCTACTTGAAGATGAAACAAACCATAGAGACAAAACTGAGAACTCCTTTATTTTGTCAAGTTTCAAAGAGCTACTACAAAGCATGTTGGATTTAGAGTTCCAAATTCATCTATCTATACAGGAGAGAACAGAGTGAAACCTAAATATAAAAATTGCTACTGTAGACGAACGCTTCAACCTAGAAGAACAAAATTTCGTGAGCCAAGTGGGATTTGTGTACTGATCATCACCACCAAGTATCATCAAGATTGGGTGAAAAAATATTTGCTGGTATTTCGGAAACTCGTAATTTCTTGGAAGCTTTTCTACCCCTCTCAATGAAAGTGCTTTTCCACAGTCTCTGCTTAGGGCTACTTGAAGCGGAAACAAATCATAGAGACAAAACTGAGAACTCCTTTATTTTGTCAAGTATCAAAGAGCTACTACAAACCATATTGGATTAAGAGTTCCAAATTCATCTGTCTATATAGGAGAGAACAGAGTAAAACCTAAATATAAAAACTGCTACTGTAGACGAACGCTTCAACCTAGAAGAACAAAATTTGGTGAGCCAAGTGGGATTTGTGTACCGATCTTCACCACAAAGTATCATGAAGATTGGGTGAGTAAATATATGCTGGTAATTCGGAAACTCGTTATTTCTTAGAAGCTTGGCAAACCCTCTCAATGAAAGTGCTTTTCCACAGTCTCTGCTTAGGGCTACTTGAAGCAGAAACAAATCATAGAGACAAAACTGAGAACTCCTATTTTGTCAAGGTTCAAAGAGCTACTACAAAGCATGTTGGATTTAGAGTTCCAAATTCATCTATCTATATAGGAGAGAACAGAGTGAGACGTAAAAATAAAAACTGCTACTGAAAACGAACGCTTCAACATAGAAGAACAAAACTTGGTGAGTGAAGTGGGATTTGTGTACCGATCGTAAACAACATGTATCATCAAGATTGGGTGAAAAAATATTTGCTGGTATTTCGGAAACTCGTAATTTCTTGGAAGCTTGGCAACGCCTCTCAATGAAAGTGCATATACACCGTCTGTGCCTAGGGCTACTTGAAGAGGAAACAAACCATAGAGACAAAACAGAGAACTCCTTTATTTTGTCAAGTTTCAAAGAGCCACTACAAACCATGTTGGATTTAGAGTTCCAACTTCATCTATATATATAGCAGAGAACAGAGTGAAACCTAAACATAAAAACTGGTACTGTAGACGAACGCTTCAACCAAGAAGAACAAAATTTGGTGATCCAAGTGGGATTTGTGAACTGATCATTACCACCAAGTATCATCAAGATTGGGTGAAAAAAACATTTTCTGGTATTTCGGAAACTAGTTTTTTCTTAGAAGTTTGGCAACCCCTCTCAATGAAAGTGCTTTGGCACACTCTTGCCTAACCCTACTTGAAGATGAAACAAACCATAGAGACAAAACTGAGAACTCTTTTATTTTGTCAAGTTTAAAGGAGCTACTACAAACCAGGTTGGATTTAGAGTTCCAAATTCATCTATCAATATAGGAGAGAACAGAGTGAAATCTAAATATAAAAACTGCTACTGTAGACGAACGCGTCAAAGTAGAAGATCAAAATTTGGTGAGCCAAGTGGGATTTATGTACTGATCATTACCACCAAGTATCATCAAGATTGGGTGAAAAAATATTTTCTGGTATTTCGGAAACTCGTTATTTCTTAGAAGCTTGGCAACCCCTCTCAATGAAAGTGCTTTTCCACAGTCTGTGCCTAGGGCTACTTGAAGAGGAAACAAACCATAGAGACAATATTGAGAACTCTTTAATTTGGCATGTTTCAAAGAGCTACTACAAACAATGTTGGATTTAGAGTTCCAAATTCATCTATCTATATAGGAGAGAACAGACTGAAACCTAAATACAAAAACTGCTACTGTAGACGAAATCTTCAATCTAGAAGAACAAAATTTGGTGAGCCAAGTGGGATTTGTGTATTGATCATTACCACCAAGTATCATCAAGATTGGGTGAAAAAATATTTGCTGGTATTTCGGATACTAGTTTTTTCTTAGAAGCTTGGAAACCCCTCTCAATGAAAGTGCTTTTGCACACTCTGTGCCTAGGCCTACTTGAAGATGAAACAAACCATAGAGACAAAACTGAGAACTCCTTTATTTTGTCAAGTTTCAAAGAGCTACTACAAACAATGTTGGATTGAGAGTTCCAAATTCATCTATCAATATAGGAGAGAACAGAGTGCAATCTAAATATATAAACTGCTACTCTAGACGAACGCGTCAATGTAGGAGATCAAAATTTGGTGAGCCAAGTGGGATTTATGTACTGATCATTACCACCAATTATCATCAAGATTGGGTGAAAAAATATTTGCTGGTATTTCGGAAACTTGTTATTTCTTAGAAGCTTGGCAACCCCTCTCAATGAAAGTGCTTTTCCACAGTCTGTGCCTAGGTCTACTTGAAGAGGAAACAAACCATAGAGACAAAATTGAGAACTCCTTTATTTTGTCATGTTTCAAAGAGCTACTACAAACCATGTTGTATTTAGAGTTCCAAATTCATCTATCTATTTAGGAGAGAACAGAGGGAACTTAAAAATATAAACTGCTACTGTAAATGAACGCTTCAACCTAGAAGAACCAAATTTGGTAAGTCAAGTGGCATTTGTGTACCAATCATTACCACCAAGTATCATCAAGATTGGGTGAAAATATATTAGCTGGTATTTCGGAAACTCGTTATTTCTTAGAAGCTTGGCAACCAATCTCAATGAAAGTGCTTTTCCACAGTCTGTGCCTAGGGCTACTTGAAGAGGAAACAAACCCTAGAGACAAAACGGAGAACTCCTTTATTTTGTCAAGTTTCAAAGAGCTACTACAAACCATATTGGATTTAGAGTTCCAAATTCATCTATCCATATAGGAGAGAACAGAGTGAAACCTAAATATAAAAACTGCTGCTGTAGACGAGCGCTTCAACCCAGAAGAACAAAATTTGGTGAGCCAAGTGGTATTTGTGTACTGATTATTACCACCAAGTATCATCAACATTGGGTGAAAAAATATTTGCTGGTATTTCGGAAACTCGTTGTTTCTTAGAAGCTTGGCAACCCCTCTCAATCAAAGTGCTTTTCCACAGTCTGTGCCTAGGGCTACTTGAACAGGAAACAAACCATGGAGACAAAACTGAGAACTCCTTTATTTTGTCAACTTTCAAAGAGCTACTACAAACCATGTTGAATTTAGTGTTCCAAATTCATCTATCTATATAGGAGAGAACAGAGTGATACCAAAAATAAAAACTGCTACTGTAAACGAACGCTTCAACCTAGAAGAACAAAATTCGGTGAGCCAAGTGGGATTTGTGTACTTTTCATGACCACCACGTATCATCAGGATTGGTTGAAAAAACATTTGCTGGTATTTCGGAAACTGGTAATTTATTGGAATCTTGGCAACAGTTTTCAATGAAAGTGCTTTTCCACAGTCTCTGCTTAGGGCTACATGAAGTGGAAACAAATCATAGAGACAAAACTGAGAACTGCTTTATTTTGTCAAGTTTCAAAGAGCTACTACAAACCATGTTGGATTTAGAGTTCCAAATTCATCTATCTATGTAGAACAGAGGGAAAACTAAAAATATAAACTGCTACTGTAAACGAACGCTTCAACCTAAATGAACAAAATTTGGTAAGCCAGTGGGATTTGTGTACTGATCATTACCAGCAAGTATCATCAAGATTGGGTGAAAAAATATTTGCCGGTATTTCGGAAACTCGTTATTTCTTAGAAGCTTGGCAACCCCTCTCAATGAAATGCTTTTCCACAGACTGTGCCTAGGACTACTTGAAGAGGAAACAAAACATAGAGACAAAACTGAGAACTACTTTATTTTGTCAAGTTTCAAAGAGCTACTGCAAACCATATTGGAT
This sequence comes from Callospermophilus lateralis, assembly GCF_048772815.1. Classification (NCBI taxonomy): domain Eukaryota; kingdom Metazoa; phylum Chordata; class Mammalia; order Rodentia; family Sciuridae; genus Callospermophilus; species Callospermophilus lateralis. The sequence continues at coordinate 73,576 of NW_027514167.1, read as the reverse complement.
TTAGAGTAGCAAATTCATCTATCTATATAGGAGAGAACAGAGTGAAACCTAAATACAAAAACTGCTACTGTAGACGAACGCTTCCACATAGAAAAACAAAAATTGGTGAGCCAAGTGGGATTTGTGGACAGATCATCACCACCAAGTATCATCAAGATTGGGTGAAAAAATATTTGCTGGTATTTCGGAAACTCGTTATTTCTTAAAAGCTTGGCAAGCCCTCTAATTGAAAGTGCTTTTCCACAGTCTGTGACTAGGGCGACTTGAAGAGGAAACAAACCATCAGACAAAACTGAGAACTCCTTTACTTTGTCAAGTTTCAAAGAGCTATTAAACAACATTTTGGATTTAGAGTTCCAAATTCATCTACCTATTTAGGAGAGAACAGAGTGAAAACTAAATATAAAAACTGCTACTGTAGACGAACGCTTCATCCCAGAAGAACAAAATTTGGTGAGCCAAGTGGTATTTGTGTACTGATTATTACCACCAAGTATCATCAACATTGGGTGAAAAAATATTTGCTGGTATTTCGGAAACTCGTTGTTTCTTAGAAGCTTGGCAACCCCTCTCAATCAAAGTGCTTTTCCACAGTCTGTGCCTAGGGCTACTTGAACAGGAAACAAACCATGGCGACAAAACTGAGAACTCCTTTATTTTGTCAACTTTCAAAGAGCTACTACAAACCATGTTGAATTTAGTGTTCCAAATTCATCTATCTATATAGGAGAGAACAGAGTGATACCAAAAATAAAAACTGCTACTGTAAACGAACGCTTCAACCTAGAAGAACAAAATTCGGTGAGCCAAGTGGGATTTGTGTACTTTTCATGACCACCACGTATCATCAGGATTGGGTGAAAAAACATTTGCTGCTATTTCAGAAACTGGTAATTTATTGGAATCTTGGCAACAGTTTTCAATGAAAGTGCTTTTCCACAGTCTCTGCTTAGGGCTACATGAAGTGGAAACAAATCATAGAGACAAAACTGAGAACTGCTTTATTTTGTCAAGTTTCAAAGAGCTACTACAAACCATGTTGGATTTAGAGTTCCAAATTCATCTATCTATGTAGAACAGAGGGAAAACTAAAAATATAAACTGCTACTGTAAACGAACGCTTCAACCTAGATGAACAAAATTTGGTAAGCCAGTGGGATTTGTGTACTGATCATTACCAGCAAGTATCATCAAGATTGGGTGAAAAAATATTTGCCGGTATTTCGGAAACTCGTTATTTCTTAGAAGCTTGGCAACCCCTCTCAATGAAATGCTTTTCCACAGACTGTGCCTAGGACTACTTGAAGAGGAAACAAAACATAGAGACAAAACTGAGAACTACTTTATTTTGTCAAGTTTCAAAGAGCTACTGCAAACCATATTGGATTTAGAGTAGCAAATTCATCTATCTATATAGGAGAGAACAGAGTGAAACCTAAATACAAAAACTGCTACTGTAGACGAACGCTTCAACATAGAAAAACAAAAATTGGTGAGCCAAGTGGGATTTGTGGACAGATCATCACCACCAAGTATCATCAAGATTGGGTGAAAAAATATTTGCTGGTATTTCTGAAACTCGTTATTTCTTAAAAGCTTGGCAAGCCCTCTAACTGAAAGTGCTTTTTCACAGTCTGTGACTAGGGCGACTTGAAGAGGAAACAAACCATCAGACAAAACTGAGAACTCCTTTACTTTGTCAAGTTTCAAAGAGCTATTAAACACCATTTTGGATTTAGAGTTCCAAATTCATCTACCTATTTAGGAGAGAACAGAGTGAAACCTAAATATAAAAACTGCTACTGTAGACGAACGCTTCATCCCAGAAGAACAAAATTTGGTGAGCCAAGTGGTATTTGTGTACTGATTATTACCACCAAGTATCATCAACATTGGGTGAAAAAATATTTGCTGGTATTTCGGAAACTCGTTGTTTCTTAGAAGCTTGGCAACCCCTCTCAATCAAAGTGCTTTTCCAGAGTCTGTGCCTAGGGCTACTTGAACAGGAAACAAACCATGGCGACAAAACTGAGAACTCCTTTATTTTGTCAACTTTCAAAGAGCTACTACAAACCATGTTGAATTTAGTGTTCCAAATTCATCTATCTATATAGGAGAGAACAGAGTGATACCAAAAATAAAAACTGCTACTGTAAACGAACGCTTCAACCTAGAAGAACAAAATTCGGTGAGCCAAGTGGGATTTGTGTACTTTTCATGACCACCACGTATCATCAGGATTGGGTGAAAAAACATTTGCTGCTATTTCGGAAACTGGTAATTTATTGGAATCTTGGCAACAGTTTTCAATGAAAGTGCTTTTCCACAGTCTCTGCTTAGGGCTACATGAAGTGGAAACAAACCATGGTGACAAAACTGAGAACTCCTTTATTTTGTCACGTTTCAAAGAGCTACTACAAACCATGTTGGATTTAGAGTTCCAAATTCATCTATCTATGTAGAACAGAGGGAAAACTAAAAATATAAACTGCTACTGTAAACGAACGCTTCAACCTAGATGAACAAAATTTGGTAAGCCAGTGGGATTTGTGTACTGATCATTACCAGCAAGTATCATCAAGATTGGGTGAAAAAATATTTGCCGGTATTTCGGAAACTCGTCATTTCTTAGAAGCTTGGCAACCCCTCTCAATGAAAGTGCTTTTCCACAGACTGTGCCTAGGGCTACTTGAAGAGGAAACAAACCATAGAGACAAAACTGACAGCTCCTTTATTTTGTCAAGTTACAATGAGCTACTACAAACCATGTTTAATTGAGAGTTCCAAATTCATCTATCTATATAGGAGAGAACAGAGGGAAACCTAAATATAAAAACTGCTACAGTAGACGAACGCTTCAACATAGAAGAACAAAATTTGGTGAGCCAAGTGGGATTTGTTTGCCGATCATCACCACCAAGTATCATCAAGATTGGGTGAAAAAATATTTGCTGGTATTTCGGAATCTCGTTATTTCTTAGAAGCTTGGCAACCCCTCTCAATGAAAGTGCTTTTCCACAATTAGTGCCTAGGGCTACTTAAAAAGGAAACAATCCATAAAGACAAAACTGAGAACTACTATATTTTGTCAAGTTTCAAAGAGCTACTATAAAAGATGTTGGATTTAGGTTTCCAAATTCATCTATCTATATAAGAGAGAAGACAGTGAAACCTACATATAAAAACTGGTGCTGTAGACGAACCCTACAACCTAGAAGAACATAATTTGGTGAGCCAAGTGGGATTTGTGTACTGATCATTACCACCAAGTATCATCAAGATTGGGTGAAAAAATATTTGCTGGTATTTCGGAAACTCGTTATTTCTTAGAAGCTTGGGAACCCCTCTCAATGAAATTGCTTTTCCACAGTCTGTGCCTAGGGCTACTTGAAGAGGAAACAAACCATAGAGACAAAACTGAGAACTCCTTTATTTTGTCGAGTTTCAAAGAGCTACTACAAACCATATTAGATTTAGAGTTCCAAATTCATCTATCCATGTAGGAGAGAACAGAATGAAACCTAAATATAAAAACTGCTACTGTAGACGAACGCTTCAACCTAGAAGAACAAAATTTGGTGAGCCAAGTGGGATTTGTGTACTGATAATTACCACCAATTGTCATCAAGATTGCGTGAAAAAATATTTGCTGGTATTTCGGAAACTCGTTATTTCTTAGAAGCTTGGCAACCCCTCTCAATGAAAGTGCTTTTCCACAGTCTCTGCTTAGGGCTACTTGAAGCGGAAACAAATCATAGAGAAAAAACTGAGAACTCCTTTATTTTGTCAAGTTTCAAAGAGCTACTACAAACCATATTGGATTTAGAGTTCCAAATTCATCTATCCATGTAGGAGAGAACAGAATGAAACCTAAATATAAAAACTGCTACTGTAGACGAACGCTTCAACCTAGAAGAACAAAATATGGTGAGCCAAGTGGGATTTGTGTACTGATCATTACCACCAAGTATCATCAACATTGGGTGAAAAAATATTTGCTGGTATTTCGGATACACGTAATATATTGGAAGCTTGGCAACCCCTTTCAATTAAATTGCTTTTCCACATTCTCTGCTTAGAGCTACATGAAATGGAAACAAATCATAGAGACAAAACTGAGAACTCCTTTGTTTTGTCAAGTTTCAAAGAGCTACTATAAACCATGTTGGATTTAGAGTTCCAAATTCATCTATCTGTATAGGAGAAAACAGAGGGAAAACTAAAAATATAAACTGCTATTGTAAAAGAACGCTTCATCCTAGAAGAACAAAATTTGGTGAGTCAAGTGGGATTTGTATACCGATCATGACCACCAAGGATCATCAAGATTGGGTGAAAAAATATTTGCTGATATTTCAAAACTCCTTATTTCTTAGAAGCTTGGCAACCCCTCTCAATGAAAGTGCTTTTCCTCAGTCCGTGCCTAGGGCTACTTGAAGAGTAAACAAACCATAGAGACAAAACTGAGAACTCCTTTATTTTGTCAAGTTTCAAAGAGCTACTACAAACCATGTTGGATTTAGAGTTAAAATTCATCTATCTATATAGGAGAGAATAGAGTGAAACCTAAAAGTAAAAACTGCTACTGTAAACGAATGCTGCAACCTAGAAAAACAAAATTTGGTGAGCCAAGTAGAATTTGTGTACTTGTCATTACCACCACGTATCATCAACATTGGGTGAAAAAATATTTGCTGGTATTTCGGAAACTCGTAATTTCTTGGATGCTTGTAAACCCCTTTTAATGAAAATGCTTTTCCACAGTCTCTGCTTAGGGCTACATGAAGCGGAAACAAATCATAGAGACAAATTTTAGAACTACTTTCTTTTGTCATCTTTCAAAGAGCTACTACAAACCATGTTGGATTTAGAGTTCCAAATTCATCTATGTATATAGGAGAGAACAGAGGAAAAATAAAAATATAATCTGCTACTGTGAACGAACGCATCATCCTAGAAGAACAAAATTTGGTGAGTCAAGTGGGATTTGTGTACCGATCATTACTAACAAGTATCATCAAGATTGGGTGAAAAATATTTGCTGGTATTTCGGAAACTCGTTATTTCTTAGAGGCATGGCAATCCCTCTCAATGAAAGTGCTTTTCCACAATCTCTGCTGAGGGCTACATGAAGCAGAAACCAATCATAGAGACAAAACAGAGAACTCTTTTATTTTGTCAAGTTTCAAAGAGCTATTACACACCATGTTAGATTTAGAGTTCCAAATTCATCTATCTATATAGGAGAGAACAGAGTGAAACCTAAAAATAAAAACTGCTACTGTAAACGAACGCTTAAAACTAGTAGAACAAAATTTGGTGAGCCAATTGGGATTTGTGTACTTGTCACTACCACCACATATCATCAACATTGGGTGAAAAAATATTTGCTGGTATTTCAGAAACTCGTAATTTCTTGGAAGCTTGGCAACCCCTTTCAATGAAAGTGCTTTTCCACAGTCTCTGCTTAGGGCTAAATGAAGCGGAAACAAATCATAGAGACAAAACTGAAAACTACCATATTTTGTAAAGGTACAAAGGGCTACTACAAACCATGTTGGATTTAGAGTTCCAAATTCATCTATGTATATAGGAGAGAACAGAGGAAAAAAAAATATAATCTGCTACTGTAAACGAACGCATCATCCTAGAAGAACAAAATTTGGTGAGTCAAGTGGGATTTGTGTACCGATCATTACTAACAAGTATCATCAAGATTGGGTGAAAAATATTTGCTGGTATTTCGGAAACTCGTTATTTCTTAGAGGCATGGCAACCCCTCTCAATGAAAGTGCTTTTCCACAATCTCTGCTGAGGGCTACATGAAGCAGAAACCAATCATAGAGACAAAACTGAGAACTCTTTTATTTTGTCAAGTTTCAAAGAGCTATTACACACCATGTTAGATTTAGAGTTCCAAATTCATCTATCTATATAGGAGAGAACAGAGTGAAACCTAAAAATAAAAACTGCTACTGTAAACGAACGCTTAAACCTAGTAGAACAAAATTTGGTGAGCCAATTGGGATTTGTGTACTTGTCACTACCACCACATATCATCAACATTGGGTGAAAAAATATTTGCTGGTATTTCAGAAACTCGTAATTTCTTGGAAGCTTGGCAACCAATTTCAATGAAAGTGCTTTTCCACAGTCTCTGCTTAGGGCTAAATGAAGCGGAAACAAATCATAGAGACAAAACTGAAAACTACCTTATTTTGTCAAGTTCAAAGGGCTACTACAAACCATGGTGGATTTAGAGTTCCAAATTCATCTATCTATATAGGAGAGAACATTCTGAAACCTAATATAAAAACTGCTACTGCAGACGAACGCTTCAACCTAGAAGAACAAAATTTGGTGAGCCAAGTTGGATTTGTGTACTGATCATTACCACCAAGTATCATCAAGATTGGGTGAAAAAATATTTGCTGGAATTTCGAAAATATTTATTTCTTAGAAGCTTGGCATCCCCTCTCAAGGAAAGTGATTTTCCACACTCTCTGCCTAGGGCTACTTGAAGACGAAACAAACCATAGAGACCAAACTGAGAACTCCTTTATTTTGTCAAGTTTCAATGAGCTACTACAAACCATGTTGGATTTAGAGTTCCAAATTCATCTATCTATATAGGAGAGAACAGAGTGAAACCTAAATATAAAAAATGCTACTGTAGACGAACGCGTTAACGTAGAAAAAAAAAATTTGGTGAGCCAACTGGGATTTGTGTACTGATCATTACCACCAAGTATCATCAATATTGGGTGAAAAAAGATTTGCTGCTCTTTAGGAAACTCGTTATTTCTTAAAAACTTGGCAAGCCCTCTCATTGAAAGTGGTTTTCCACAGTCTGTGCCTAGGGCTGCTTGAAGAGGAAACAAAGCATAGAGACAAAACTGAGAACTCCTTTATTTTGTCAAGTTTCAAAGAGCTACTACAAACCATGTTGGATTTAGAGTTCCAAATTCATCTATCAATATAGGAGAGAACAGAGTGAAACCTAAATATAAAAACTGCTACTGTAGACGAACGCATCAACCTAGAAGAACAAAATTTGGTGAGTCAAGTGGGATTTGTGTACCGATCATTACTGCCAAGTATCATCAAGATTGGGTGAAAAATATTTGCTGGTATTTCGGAAACTCGTTATTTTTTAGAAGCTTGGCAACCCCTCTCAATGAAAGTGCTTTTCCACAGTCTGTGCCTAGGGCGACTTGAAGAGGAAACAAACCATAGAGACAAAACTGAGAACTCCTTTACTTTGTCAAGTTTCAAAGAGCTACTACAAACCATGTTGGATTTAGAGTTCAAAATTCATATATCTATGTAGGAGAGAACAGAGTGAAACCTAAATATAAAAACTGCTACTGTAGACGAACGCTTCATCCCAGAAGAACAAAATTTGGTGAGCCAAGTGGTATTTGTGTACTGATTATTACCACCAAGTATCATCAACATTGGGTGAAAAAATATTTGCTGGTATTTCGGAAACTCGTTGTTTCTTAGAAGCTTGGCAACCCCTCTCAATCAAAGTGCTTTTCCACAGTCTGTGCCTAGGGCTACTTGAACAGGAAACAAACCATGGCGACAAAACTGAGAACTCCTTTATTTTGTCAACTTTCAAAGAGCTACTACAAACCATGTTGAATTTAGTGTTCCAAATTCATCTATCTATATAGGAGAGAACAGAGTGATACCAAAAATAAAAACTGCTACTGTAAACGAACGCTTCAACCTAGAAGAACAAATTCGGTGAGCCAAGTGGGATTTGTGTACTTTTCATGACCACCACGTATCATCAGGATTGGGTGAAAAAACATTTGCTGCTATTTCGGAAACTGGTAATTTATTGGAATCTTGGCAACAGTTTTCAATGAAAGTGCTTTTCCACAGTCTCTGCTTAGGGCTACATGAAGTGGAAACAAATCATAGAGACAAAACTGAGAACTGCTTTATTTTGTCAAGTTTCAAAGAGCTACTACAAACCATGTTGGATTTAGAGTTCCAAATTCATCTATCTATGTAGAACAGAGGGAAAACTAAAAATATAAACTGCTACTGTAAACGAACGCTTCAACCTAGATGAACAAAATTTGGTAAGCCAGTGGGATTTGTGTACTGATCATTACCAGCAAGTATCATCAAGATTGGGTGAAAAAATATTTGCCGGTATTTCGGAAACTCGTTATTTCTTAGAAGCTTGGCAACCCCTCTCAATGAAATGCTTTTCCACAGACTGTGCCTAGGACTACTTGAAGAGGAAACAAAACATAGAGACAAAACTGAGAACTACTTTATTTTGTCAAGTTTCAAAGAGCTACTGCAAACCATATTGGATTTAGAGTAGCAAATTCATCTATCTATATAGGAGAGAACAGAGTGAAACCTAAATACAAAAACTGCTACTGTAGACAAAAGCTTCAACATAGAAAAACAAAAATTAGTGAGCCAAGTGGGATTTGTGGACAGATCATCACCACCAAGTATCATCAAGATTGGGTGAAAACATACTTGCCTGTATTTCAGAAACTCGTTATTTCTCAAAAGCTTGGCAACCCCTCTCAATGAAAGTGCTTTTCCACAGTCTGTGCCAGGGCTACTTGAAGAGGAACCAAACCATAGAGACAAACTGAGAACTCCTTTATTTTGTCAAGTTTCAAAGAGCTACTACAAATCATGTTGAATTTAGAGTTCCAAATTCATCTATCTATATAGGAGAGAACAGAGTGAAACCTAAAAATAAAAACTGCTACTGTAAACGAACGCATCAACGTAGAAGAAGTAAATTTGGTGAGCCAAGTGGGATTTGTGGACTTGTCATTACCACCACGTATCATCAACATTGGGTGAAAAAATATTTGCTGCTATTTCAGAAACTCGTAATTTCTTAGAACCTTGGCAAACCCTTTCAATGAAAGTGCTTTTCCACAGTCTCTGCTTAGGGCTACATGAAGTGGAAACAAATCGTAGAGACAAAACTGAGAACTCCTTTATTTTGTCAAGTTTCAAAGAGCTAAAACACACCATGTTGGATTTAGAGTTCCAAATCCATCTATCTATATAGGATAGAACAGAGTGAAACCTAAATATTATAATTGCTACTGTAGACGAATGCTTCAAAGTTGAAGAACAAAATTTGGTGAGCCAAGTGCCATTTGTGTACAGATCATTACCACCAAGTATCATCGACTTTGGGTTAAAAAATATTTGCTGTTATTTCGGAAACTCGTTATTTCTTAGAAGCTTGGCAACCCCTCTCAATGAAAGTACTTTTCCACAGTCTGTGCCTACAGCGACTTGAAGAGGAAACAAACCATAGAGACAAAACTGAGAACTCCTTTACTTTGTCAAGTTTCAAAGAGCGATTACACACCACGTTGGATTTATAGTTCCAAATTCATGTATCTATGTAGGAGAGAACAGAGTGAAACGTAAATATAAAAACTGCTACTGTAGACGAACGCTTCAACCCAAAAGTACAAAATTTGGTGAGCCAAGTGGGATTTGTGTACTGATAATTACCACCAAGTATCATCAAGATTGGGTGAAAAAATATTTACTGGGGTTTCGGAAACTCGTTATTTCTTAAAAGCTTGGCAACCCCTCTCAATGAAAGTGCTATTCCACAGTCTGTGCCTAGGGCGACTTGAGGAGGAAACAAACCATAGAGAAAAAAGTGACAACTCCTTTACTTTGTCAAGTTTCAAAGAGCTATTACACACCATGTTGGATTTAGAGTTCCAAATTCATCTATTTATGTAGGAGAGCACAGAGTGAAACCTAATTATAAAAACTGCTACGGAAGACGAACACTTTAACCCAGAAGAACAAAATATGGTGAGCCAAGTGGGATTTGTGTACTGATCATTACCACCAAGTATCATCAACATTGGGTGAAAAAATATTTGCTGGTATTTCGGATACACGTAATATATTGGAAGCTTGGCAACCCCTTTCAATTAAATTGCTTTTCCACATTCTCTGCTTAGAGCTACATGAAATGGAAACAAATCATAGAGACAAAACTGAGAACTCCTTTGTTTTGTCAAGTTTCAAAGAGCTACTATAAACCATGTTGGATTTAGAGTTCCAAATTCATCTATCTGTATAGGAGAAAACAGAGGGAAAACTAAAAATATAAACTGCTATTGTAAAAGAACGCTTCATCCTAGAAGAACAAAATTTGGTGAGTCAAGTGGGATTTGTATACCGATCATGACCACCAAGGATCATCAAGATTGGGTGAAAAAATATTTGCTGATATTTCAAAACTCCTTATTTCTTAGAAGCTTGGCAACCCCTCTCAATGAAAGTGCTTTTCCTCAGTCTGTGCCTAGGGCTACTTGAAGAGTAAACAAACCATAGAGACAAAACTGAGAACTCCTTTATTTTGTCAAGTTTCAAAGAGCTACTACAAACCATGTTGGATTTAGAGTTAAAATTCATCTATCTATATAGGAGAGAATAGAGTGAAACCTAAAAGTAAAAACTGCTACTGTAAACGAATGCTGCAACCTAGAAAAACAAAATTTGGTGAGCCAAGTGGAATTTGTGTACTTGTCATTACCACCACGTATCATCAACATTGGGTGAAAAAATATTTGCTGGTATTTCGGAAACTCGTAATTTCTTGGATGCTTGTAAACCCCTTTTAATGAAAATGCTTTTCCACAGTCTCTGCTTAGGGCTACATGAAGCGGAAACAAATCATAGAGACAAATTTTAGAACTACTTTCTTATGTCATCTTTCAAAGAGCTACTACAAACCATGTTGGATTTAGAGTTCCAAATTCATCTATGTATATAGGAGAGAACAGAGGAAAAATAAAAATATAATCTGCTACTGTAAACGAACGCATCATCCTAGAAGAACAAAATTTGGTGAGTCAAGTGGGATTTGTGTACCGATCATTACTAACAAGTATCATCAAGATTGGGTGAAAAATATTTGCTGGTATTTCGGAAACTCGTTATTTCTTAGAGGCATGGCAACCCCTCTCAATGAAAGTGCTTTTCCACAATCTCTGCTGAGGGCTACATGAAGCAGAAACCAATCATAGAGACAAAACTGAGAACTCTTTTATTTTGTCAAGTTTCAAAGAGCTATTACACACCATGTTAGATTTAGAGTTCCAAATTCATCTATCTATATAGGAGAGAACAGAGTGAAACCTAAAAATAAAAACTGCTACTCTAAACGAACGCTTCAACCTAGTAGAACAAAATTTGGTGAGCCAATTGGGATTTGTGTACTTGTCACTACCACCACATATCATCAACATTGGGTGAAAAAATATTTGATGGTATTTCAGAAACTCGTAATTTCTTGGAAGCTTGGCAACCAATTTCAATGAAAGTGCTTTTCCACAGTCTCTGCTTAGGGCTAAATGAAGCGGAAACAAATCATAGAGACAAAACTGAAAACTACCTTATTTTGTCAAGTTACAAAGGGCTACTACAAACCATGGTGGATTTAGAGTTCCAAATTCATCTATCTATATAGGAGAGAACATTCTGAAACCTAATATAAAAACTGCTACTGCAGACGAACGCTTCAACCTAGAAGAACAAAATTTGGTGAGCCAAGTTGGATTTGTGTACTGATCATTACCACCAAGTATCATCAAGATTGGGTGAAAAAATATTTGCTGGAATTTCGAAACTATTTATTTCTTAAAGCTTGGCATCCCCTCTCAAGGAAAGTGATTTTCCACACTCTCTGCCTAGGGCTACTTGAAGACGAAACAAACCATAGAGACCAAACTGAGAACTCCATTATTTTGTCAAGTTTCAATGAGCTACTACAAACCATATTGGATTTAGAGTTCCAAATTCATCTATCTATATAGGAGAGAACAGAGTGAAACCTAAATATAAAAAATGCTACTGTAGACGAACGCGTTAACGTAGAAAAAAAAAATTTGGTGAGCCAACTGGGATTTGTGTACTGATCATTACCACCAAGTATCATCAAGATTGGGTGAAAAAAGATTTGCTGCTCTTTAGGAAACTCGTTATTTCTTAAAAACTTGGCAACCCCTCTCATTGAAAGTGGTTTTCCACAGTCTGTGCCTAGGGCTGCTTGAAGAGGAAACAAAGCATAGAGACAAAACTGAGAACTCCTTTATTTTGTCAAGTTTCAAAGAGCTACTACAAACCATGTTGGATTTAGAGTTCCAAATTCATCTATCAATATAGGAGAGAACAGAGTGAAACCTAAATATAAAAACTGCTACTGTAGACGAACGCATAAACCTAGAAGAACAAAATTTGGTGAGTCAAGTGGGATTTGTGTACCGATCATTACTGCCAAGTATCATCAAGATTGGGTGAAAAATATTTGCTGGTATTTCGGAAACTCGTTATTTTTTAGAAGCTTGGCAACCCCTCTCAATGAAAGTGCTTTTCCACAGTCTGTGCCTAGGGCGACTTGAAGAGCAAACAAACCATAGAGACAAAACTGAGAACTCCTTTACTTTGTCAAGTTTCAAAGAGCTACTAGAAACCATGTTGGATTTATAGTTCAAAATTCATATATCTATGTAGGAGGGAACAGAGTGAAACTTAAATATAAAAACTGCTACTGTAAACGAATGCTTCAACCCAGAAGAACAAAATATGTTGAGCCAAGTGGGATTTGTGTACTGATCATTACCACCAAGTATCATCAACATTGGGTGAAAAGATATTTGCTGGTATTTCGAAAACTTGTTATTTCTTAGAAGCTTGGCAACCCCTCTCAATCAAAGTGCTTTTCCACAGTCTGTGCCTAGGGCTACTTGAACAGGAAACAAACCATGGCGACAAAACTGAGAACTCCTTTATTTTGTCAACTTTCAAAGAGCTACTACAAACCATGTTGGATTTAGAGTTCCAAATTCATCTATGTATATAGGAGAGAACAGAGGGAAACTAAAAATATAATCTGCTACTGTAAACAAACGCTTCATCCTAGAAGAACAAAATTTGGTGATTCAAGTGGGTTTTGTGTACCGACTATTACTACCAAGTATCATCAAGTTTGGTGAAAAATATTTGCTGGAATTTCGGAAACTCGTTATTTCTTAGAAGTTTGGCAACCCCTCCCAATGAAAGTTCTTTTTCACAGTCTGTGACTAGGGCTTCTTGAAGAGGAAACAAAACAGAGACAAAACTGAGAACTCCTTTATTTTGTCAAGTTTCAAAGAGCTAATACAAACCATGTTGGATTTAGAGTTCCAAATTCATCTATCTATATAGGAGAGAACACAGTGAAACCTAAATATAAAAACTGCTACTGTGGACAAACGCTTCAACCTAGAAGAACACAATGTAGTGAGCCAAGTGGGATTTGTGTACTGATCATTACCACCATGTATCATCAAGTTTGGGTGAAAAAACATTTGCTGGTATTTCGGTAACTCGTTCTTTCTTAGAAGCTTGGCAACCCCTCTCAATGAAAGTGCTTTTCCACAGTCTGTGCCTAGGGCGACTTGAAGAGGAAACAAACCATAGAGACAAAACTGAGAACTCTTTTATTTTGTCAAGTTTCAAAGAGCTACTACAAACCATGGTGGATTTAGAGTTTTAAATTCATCTATCTATATATTAGAGAACAGAGTGAAACCTAAAAATAAAAACCGCTATTGTTAACGAACGCTTCAACCTAGAAGAAGAAAATTTGGTGAGCCAAGTGGGATTTGTGTACCGATCATTACCACCACGTGTCATCAACATTGGGTGAAAAAATATTTACTGCTATTTCGGAAAAACGTAATTTCTTAGAAGCTTGCAACCCCTTTCATTGAAAGTGCTTTCGCACAGTCTCTGCTTAGGGCTACATGAAGCGGAAACAAATCATAGAGACAAAACTGAGAACTCCTTTATTTTGTCAAGTTTCAAAGAGCTAATACACACCATGTTGGATTTAGTGTTCCAAATTCATCTTTCTATATAGGAGAGAACAGAGTGAAACCTAAATATTAAAATTGCTACTGTAGACGAACGCTTCAAAGTAGAAGAACAAAATTTGGTGAGCCAAGTGGGATTTGTGAACAGATCATTACCACCAAGTATCATCGACATTGGGTGAAAAAACATTTGCTGGTATTTCGGAAACTCGTTATTTCTTAGAAGCTTGGCAACCCCTCTCAATGAAAGTGCTTTTCCACAGTCTGTGCCTAGGGCTACTTGAAGAGGAAACAAACCAATGAGACAAAACGGAGAACTCCTTTATTTTGTCTAGTTTTAAAGAGCTACTACAAACCATGTTGGATTTAGAGTTCCAAATTCATCTATCTCTATAGGAGAGGACAGAGTGAAACGTAAAAGTAAAAACTGCTACTGTAAACGAACGCTTCAACCAAGAAGAACAAAAGTTGGTGAGCCAAGTGGGATTTGTGTACTTGTCATTACCACCACATATCATCAACATTGGGTGAAAAAATATTGGCTGGTGTTTCGGAAACTCGTATTTTCTTGTAAGCTTGGCAAAACCTTTCAATGAAATTGCTTTTCCACAGTCTCTGCTTAGGGTACATGAAGCGGAAACAAATCATAGAGACAAAACTGAGAACTCCATTATTTTGTCAAGTTTCAAAGAGCTACTACAAACCATGTTGAATTTAGAGTTCCAAATTCATCTATCTATATAGGAGAGAACAGAATGAAACCTAAAAATAAAAACTGCTACTGTAAACGAACGCTTCAACCTAGAAGAAAAAAATTTGGTGAGCCAACTGGGATTTGTGTACTGATCATTACCACCAAGTATCATCAAGATTGGGTGAAAAAATATTTGCTGGCATTTCTAAAACTCGTTATTTCTTAAAACCTTGGCAACCCCTCTCAATGAAAGTGCTTTTCCACAGTCTGTGCCTAGGGCGACTTGAAGAGGAAACAAACCATAGAGACAAAACTGAAAACTCCTTTATTTTGTCAAGTTTCAAAGAGCTATTACACACCATTTTGGATTTAGAGTTAAAAATTCATCTATCTATATAGGAGAGAAAAGAGTTAAACCTAAAAATAAAAACTGCTACTGTAAATGAACGCTTCAACCTAGAAGAAGAAAATTTGGTGAGCCACGTGGGATTTCTGTACTTGTCATTACCACCACATATCATCAACATTGGGTGAAAAAATATTTGCTGGTATTTCGGAAACTCGTTATTTCTTTAAAGCTTTGCAACCCCTCAATGATAGTGCTTTTCCACAATCTGTGCCTAGGGCGACTTCAAGAGGAAACAAACCATAGAGACAAAACTGAGAACTCCTTTACTTTGTCAAGTTTCAAAGAGCGATTACACACCACGTTGGATTTAGAGTTCCAAATTCATGTATCTATGTAGGAGAGAACAGAGCGAAACGTAAATATAAAACTGCTACTGTAGACGAACGCTTCAACCCAGAAGAACAATATTTGGTGAGCCAAGTGGGATTTGTGTACTGATCATTACCACCAAGTATCATCAAGATTGGGTGAAAAAATATTTACTGGGGTTTCAGAAACTCGTTATTTCTTAAAAGCTTGGCAACCCCTCTCAATGAAAATGCTATTCCACAGTCTGTGCCTAGGCCGACTTGAGGAGGAAACAAACCGTAGAGAAAAAAGTGACAACTCCTTTACTTTGTCAAGTTTCAAAGAGCTATTACACACCATGTTGGATTTAGAGTTCCAAATTCATCTATTTATGTAGGAGAGCACAGAGTGAAACCTAATTATAAAAACTGCTACTGAAGATGAACGCTTCAACCCTGAAGAACAAAATATGGTGAGCCAAGTGGGATTTGTGTACTGATCATTACCACCAAGTATCATCAACATTGGTTGAAAAAATATTTGCTGGTATTTCGGATACACGTAATTTATTGGAAGCTTGGCAACCCCTTCCAATTAAATTGCTTTTCCACATTCTCTGCTTAGAGCTACATGAAGTGGAAACAAATCCTAGAGACAAAACTGAGAACTCCTTTGTTTGTCAAGTTTCAAAGAGCTACTATAAACCATGTTGGATTTAGAGTTCCAAATTCATCTATCTGTACAAGAGAGAACAGAGGGAAAACTAAAAATATAAACTGCTATTGTAAAAGAACGCTTAATCCTAGAAGAACAAAATTTGGTGAGTCAAGTGGGATTTGTTTACCAATCATGACCACCAAGGATCATCAAGATTGGGTGAAAAAATATTTGCTGATATTTCGGAAACTCCTTATTTCTTAGAAGCTTGGCAACCCCTCTCAATGAAAGTGCTTTTCCTCAGTCTGTGCCTATTGCTACTTGAAGAGGAAACAAGCCATAGAGACAAAACTGAGAATTCCTTTATTTTGTCAACTTTCAAAGAGCTACTACAAACCATGTTGGATTTAGAGTTCCAAATTAATCTATCTATATAGGAGAGAACAGAGTGAAACCTAAAAACGAAAACTGCTACTGTAAACTAACGCTTCAACCTAGAAGAACAAAATTTGGTGAGCCAATTGGGATTTGTGTACTTGTCACTACCAACACATATCATCAACATTGGGTGAAAAAATATTTGCTGGTATTTGAAACAAGTTATTTCTTAGAAGCTTGGCAACCCCTCTCAAGGAAAGTTATTTTCCACACTCTCTGCCTAGGGCTACTTGAAGATGAAACAAACCATAGAGACAAAACTGAGAAATCCTTTATTTTGTCAAGTTTCAAAGAGCTACTACAAACCATGTTGGATTTAGAGTTCCAAATTCATCTATCTATATAGGAGAGAACAGAGTGAAACCTAAATATAAAAACTGCTACTGTAGACGAACGCATTAACGTAGAAAAACAAAATTTGGTGAGGCAACTGGGATTTGTGTACTGATCATTACCACCAAGTATCATCAAGATTGGGTGAAAAAAGATTTGCTGCTCTTTAGGAAACTCGTTATTTCTTAAAAACTTGGCAACCCCTCTCATTGAAAGTGGTTTTCCACAGTCTGTGCCCAGGGCTGCTTGAAGAGGAAACAAAGCATAGAGACAAAACTGAGAACTCCTTTATTTTGTCAAGTTTCAAAGAGCTACTACAAACCATGTTGGATTTAGAGTTCCAAATTCATCTATCAATATAGGAAAGAACAGAGTGAAACCTAAATATAAAAACTGCTACTGTAGACGAACGCATCAACCTAGAAAAACAAAATTTGGTGAGTCAAGTGGGATTTGTGTACCGATCATTACTGCCAAGTATCATCAAGATTGGATGAAAAATATTTGCTGGTATTTCGGAAACTGGTTATTTTTTAGAAGCTTGGCAACCCCTCTCAATGAAACTGCTTTTCCACAGTCTGTGCCTAGGGCGACTTGAAGAGGAAACAAACCATAGAGACAAAACTGAGAACTCCTTTATTTTGTAAAATTTCAAAGAGCTATTACACACCATGTTAGATTTAGAGTTCCAAATTCATCTATATATATAGGAGAGAGAAGAGTGAAACCTAAATATAAAAACTGCTACTGTAGACCAACGATTCAACCCAGAAGAACAAATTTTGGTGAGCCAAGTGGGTTTTGTGTACTGATCATTACCAGCAAGTATCATCAACATTGGGTGAAAAAATATTTGCTGGTATTTCGGAAACTCGTTATTTCTTAGAAGCTTGGCAACCCCTCTCAATGAGAGTGCTTTTCCACAGTCTGTGCCTTGGGCTACTTGAAGAGGAAACAAGCCATAGAGACAAAACTGAGAATTCCTTTATTTTGTCAACTTTCAAAGAGCTACTACAAACCATGTTGGATTTAGAGTTCCAAATTAATCTATCTATATAGGAGAGAACAGAGTGAAACCTAAAAACGAAAACTGCTACTGTAAACTAACGATTCAACCTAGAAGAACAAAATTTGGTGAGCCAAGTGGGATTTGTGTACTTGTCATTACCACCACGTATCATCAACATTGGGTGAAAAAATATTGGCTGGTATTTCGGAAACTCGTAATTTCTTGGAAGATTGGCAACCCCTTTCAATGAAAGTGCTTTTCCACAGTCTCTGCTGAGGGCTACATGAAGCAGAAAACTATCATAGAGACAAAACTGAGAACTCTTTTATTTTGTCAAGTTTCAAAGAGCTATTACACACCATGTTAGATTTAGAGTTCCAAATTCATCTATCTATATAGGAGAGAACAGAGTGAAACCTAAAAATAAAAACTGCTACTGTAAACGAACGCTTCAACCTAGAAGAACAAAATTTGGTGAGCCAAGTGGGAATTGTGTACTTGTCATTACCACCACGTATCATCAACATTGGGTGAAAAAATATTGGCTGGTATTTCAGAAACTCGTAATTTCTTGGAAGCTTGGCAACCCCTTTCAATGAAAGTGCTTTTCCACAGTCTCTGCTTAGGGCTAAATGAAGCGGAAACAAATCATAGAGACAAAACTGAGAACTCCTTTATTTTGTCAAGTTTCAAAGAGCTACTACAAACCATGTTGGATTTAGAGTTCCAAATTCATCTATCTATATTGGAGAGAAGAGAGTGAAACCTAAAAATAAAAACTGCTACTGTAAAGGAACGCTTCAACCTAGAAGAACAAAATTTGGTGAGCCAAGTGGGAATTGTGTACTTGTCATTACCACCACGTATCATCAATATTTGGTAAAAAAATATTTGCTGCTATTTCGGAAACTCATAATTTTTGGAAGCTTGGCAACCCCTTTCAATGAAAGTGCTTTCCCACAGTTTCTGCTTAGGGCTACAAGAAGCGGAAACAAATCATAGAGACAAAACTGAGAACTCGTTTATTTTGTCAAGTTTCAAAGAGCTGTTACACACCATGTTGAATTTAGAGTTCCAAAATCATCTATCTTTATAGGAGAGAACAGAGGGAAACCTAAAAATAACAACTGCTACTGTAAACGAACGCTTTAACCTAGAAGATAAAAATATGGTGAGCCAAGTGGGATTGGAGTACTGATCATTATCACCAAGTATCATCAAGATTGGGTGAAAAAATATTTGCTGGTATTTCAGAAACTCGTTATTTCTTAGAAGCTTGGCAACCCCTCTCAATGAAAGTGCTTTTCCACAGTCTCTGCCTAGGGCTACTTGAAGAGGAAACAAACCATAGAGACAAAACTGAGAACTCCTTTATTTCGTCAAGTTTCAAAGAGCTACTACAAACCATGTTGTATTTAGAGTTAAAAATTCATCTATGTATATAGGAGAGAACAAAGTGAAACCTAAAAATTGAAACTGCTACTGGAAACGAACGCTTCAACATAGAAGAACAAAATTTGGCGAGCCAAGTGGGATTTGTGTACTTGTCATTACCACCACGTATGATCAACATAGGGTCAAAAAATATTTGCTGGTAGTTCGGAAACTCGTAATTTCTTGGAAGCTTGGAAACCCCTTTCAATGAAAGTGCTTTTCCACAGTCTGTGCCTAGGGCTACTTGAATGAGAAACAAACCATAGAGAAAAAACTGATAACTTCTTTATTTTGTCAATTTCAAAGACCTACTACAAACCATGTTGGATAGAGTTCAAAATTCATCTATCTATATTGAGGAGAACAGAGTGAATCCATGAAATTAAAACTGCTACTGTGAAGAACGCTTCAACATAGAAGAACAAAATTTGGTGAGCCATTGGTATTTGTGTACTTGTCATTACCACCACGTATGATCAACATAGGGTGAAAAAATCTTTGCTGGTATTTCGGAAACTCGTAATATCTTGGAAGCGTGTCAACCTTTTTCAATGAAAGTGCTTTTGCACAGTCTCTGCTTAGGGCTACATGAAGCGGAAAAAATCAAAGAGACAAAATTGAGAACTCCTTTATCTTGTCAAGTTTCAAAGAGCTACTACAAACCATGTTGGATTTAGAGTTCCAAATTCATCTATCTATATAGGAGACAACAGAGTGAAACCTAATAATAAAAACTGCTACTGTAGATGAACGCTTTAAACTAGAAAACAAAATTTGGTGAGCCAAGTGGGACTTGTGTACTGATCATTACCTCCAAATATCATCAAGATTGGGTGAAAAAATATTTGCTAGTATTTGGGAAACTCGTAATTTCTTAGAAGCTTGGCAACCCCTCTGAATGAAAGTGCTTTTACACAGTCTGTGCCCAGGGCTACTTGAAGAGGAAACAAACCATAGAGACAAAACTGGGAACTCCATTATTTTGTCAAGTTTCAAAGAGCTACTACAAACCATGTTGGATTTAGGGTTCCAAATTCATCTTTCTATATAGGAGAGAACAGAGTGAAATCTAAATATAAAACTGCTACTGTAGATGAACGCGTCAACGTAGAAGATCAAAATTTGGTGAACCAAGTGGGATTTATGTTCTGATCATTACCACCAAGTATCATCAAGATTGGGTGAAAAAATATTTGCTGGTATTTCGGAAACTCCTTATTTCTTAGAAGCTTGGCAACCCCTCTCAATGAAAGTGCTTTTCCACAGTGTGTGCCTAGGCCTACTTGATGAGGAAACAAACCATAGAGGCAAAACTGAGAACTCCTTTACTTTGTCAAGTTTCAAAGACCTACTACAAATCATGTTGGATTTAGAGTTCCAAATTCATCTATCTATATAGGAGAGAACAGACTGAAACCTAAACACAAAAACTGCTACTGTAGACGAACGCTTCAACCTAGAAGAACAAAATTTGGTGAGCCAAGTGGGATTTGTGTACTGATCATTACCACCAAGTATCATCAAGCTTGGTTGAAAACATATTTGCTGGTATTTCGGAGACTAGTTTTTTCTTAGAAGCTTGGCAACCCCTCTCAATGAAAGTTCTTTTCACACTCTGTGCCTAGGCCTACTTGATGATGAAACAAACCATAGAGACAAAACTGAGAACTCTTTTATTTTGTCAAGTTTCAAGGAGCTACTACAAACCAGGTTGGATTTAGAGTTCCAAATTCATCTATCAATATAGGAGAGAACAGACTGAAATCTAAATATAAAAACTGCTACTGTAGACGAACGCGTCAAAGTAGAAGATCAAAATTTGGTGAGCCAAGTGGGATTTATGTACTGATCATTACCACCAAGTATCATCAAGATTGGGTGAAAAAATATTTGCTGGTATTTCGGAAAATCGTTATTTCTTAGAAGCTTGGCAACCCCTCTCAATGAAAGTGCTTTTCCACAGTCTGTGCCTAGGGCTACTTGAAGAGGAAACAAACCATAGAGACAATATTGAGAACTCCTTTATTTTGTCATGTTTCAAAGAGCTACTACAAACCATGTTGGATTTAGAGTTCCAAATTCATCTATCTATATAGGAGAGAACAGACTGAAACCTAAATACAAAAACTGCTACTGTAGACGAACTCTTCAACCTAGAAGAACAAAATTTGGTGAGCCAAGGGGGATTTGTGTACTGATCATTACCACCAAGTATCATCAAGATTGGGTGAAAAAATATTTGCTGGTATTTCGGAAACTAGTTTTTTCTTAGAAGCTTGGCGACCCCTCTCAATGAAAGTGCTTTTGCACACTCTGTGCCTAGGCCTACTTGAAGATGAAACAAACCATAGAGACAAAACTGAGAACTCCTTTATTTTGTCAAGTTTCAAAGAGCTACTACAAACCATGTTGTATTTAGAGTTCCAAATTCATCTATCTATTTAGGAGAGAACAGAGGGAACTTAAAAATATAAACTGCTACTGTAAACGAACGCTTCAACCTAGAAGAACCAAATTTGGTAAGTCAAGTGGCATTTGTGTACCAATCATTACCACCAAGTATCATCAAGATTGGGTGAAAAAATATTAGCTGGTATTTCGGAAACTCGTTATTTCTTAGAAGCTTGGCAACCCCTCTAAATGAAAGTGCTTTTCCACAGTCTGTGCCTAGGGCTACTTGAAAGGAAACAAACCATAGAGACAAATCTGAGAACTCCTTTATTTTGTCAAGTTTCAAAGAGCTACTACTAACCATATTGGATTTAGAGTTCCAAAATCATCTATCCATATAGGAGAGAACAGAGTGAAACCTAAATATAAAAACTGCTGCTGTAGACGAGCGCTTCAACCTAGAAGAACAAAATTTGGTGAGCCAAGTGGGATTTGTGTACTGATCATTACCACCAAGTGTCATCAAGATTGCGTGAAAAAACATTTGCTGGTATTTCGGAAACTCGTTATTTCTTAGAAGCTTGGCAACCCCTCTCAATAAAAGTGCTTTTCCACAGTCTGTGCCTAGGGCTACTTGAAGAGGAAAAAACCATAGAGAAAAAACTGAGAACTCCTTTATTTTGTCAAGTTTCAAAGAGCTACTACAAACCATGTTGGATTTATAGTTCCAAATTCATCTTTCTATAAAGGAGAGAACAGACTGAAACCTAAATACAAAAACTGCTACTGTAGACGAACGCTTCAACCTAGAAGAACAAAATTTGGTGAGCCAAGTGGGATTTGTGTACTGATCATTACCACCAAGTATCATCAAGATTGGGTGAGAAAATATTTGCTGGTATTTCGGAAACTCGTTATTTCTTAAAAGCTTTGCAAGCCCTCTAATTGAAAGTGCTTTTCCACAGTCTGTTACTAGGGCGACTTGAAGAGGAAACAAACCATCAGACAAAACTGAGAACTCCTTTACTTTGTCAAGTTTCAAAGAGCTATTACACACCATTTTGGATTTAGAGTTCCAAATTCATCTACCTATTTAGGAGAGAACAGAGTAAAACCTAAATATAAAAACTGCTACTGTAGACGAACGCTTCATCCCAGAAGAACAAAATTTGGTGAGCCAAGTGGTATTTGTGTACTGATCATTACCACCAAGTATCATCAACATTGGGTGAAAAAATATTTGCTGGTATTTCGGAAACTCGTTGTTTCTTAGAAGCTTGGCAACGCCTCTCAATGAAAGTGCTTTTCCACAGTCTGTGCCTAGGGCTACTTGAACAGGAAACAAACCATGGAGACAAAACTGAGAACTCCTTTATTTTGTCAGCTTTCAAAGAGCTACTACAAACCATGTTGAATTTAGTGTTCCAAATTCATCTATCTATATAGGAGAGAACAGAGTGATAGCAAAAATAAAAACTGCTACTGTAAACTAACGCTTCAACCTAGAAGAACAAAATTCGGTGAGCCAAGTGGGATTTGTGTACTTTTCATGACCACCACGTATCATCAGGATTGGGTGAAAAAACATTTGCTGGTATTTCGGAAACTCGTAATTTATTGGAATCTTGGCAACAGTTTTCAATGAAAGTGCTTTTCCACAGTCTCTGCTTAGGGCTACATGAAGTGGAAACAAATCATAGAGACAAAACTGAGAACTGCTTTATTTGTCAAGTTTCAAAGAGCTACTACAAACCATGTTAGATTTAGAGTTCCAAATTCATCTATCTATGTAGAACAGAGGGAAAACTAAAAATATAAACTGCTACTGTAATGAACGCTTCAACCTAGATGAACAAAATTTGGTAAGCCAGTGGGATTTGTGTACTGATCATTACCAGCAAGTATCATCAAGATTGGGTGAAAAAATATTTGCCAGTATTTCGGAAACTCGTTATTTCTTAGAAGCTTGGCAACCCCTCTCAATGAAATGCTTTTCCACAGACAGTGCCTAGGACTACTTGAAGAGGAAACAAAACATAGAGACAAAACTTAGAACTACTTTATTTTGTCAAGTTTCAAAGAGCTACTGCAAACCATATTGGATTTAGAGTAGCAAATTCATCTATCAATATAGGAGAGAACAGAGTGAAACCTAAATACAAAAACTGCTACTCTAGACAAACGCTTCAACATAGAAAAACAAAATTGGTGAGCCAAGTGGGATTTGTGGACAGATCATCACCACCAAGTATCATCAAGATTGGGTGAAAAAATACTTGCCTGTATTTCAGAAACTCGTTATTTCTCAAAAGCTTGGCAACCCCTCTCAATGAAAGTGCTTTTCCACAGTCTGTGCCAGGGCTACTTGAAGATGAAACAAACCATAGAGACAAAACTGAGAACTCCTTTATATTGTCAAGTTTCAAAAAGCTACTACAAATCATGTTGAATTTAGAGTTCCAAATTCATCTATCTATATAGGAGAGAACAGAGTGAAACCTAAAAATAAAAACTGCTACTGTAAACGAACGCATCAACGTAGAAGAAGTAAATTTGGTGAGCCAAGTGGGATTTGTGGACTTGTCATTACCACCACGTATCATCAACATTGGGTGAAAAAATATTTGCTGCTATTTCAGAAACTCGTAATTTCTTAGAACCTTTGCAAACCCTTTCAATGAAAGTGCTTTTCCACAGTCTCTGCTTAGGGCTACATGAAGTGGAAACAAATCGTAGAGACAAAACTGAGAACTCCTTTATTTTGTCAAGTTTCAAAGAGCTAATACACACCATGTTGGATTTAGAGTTCCAAATCCATCTATCTATATAGGATAGAACAGAGTGAAACCTAAATATTATAATTGCTCCTGTAGACGAATGCTTCAAAGTTGAAGAACAAAATTTGGTGAGCCAAGTGCCATTTGTGTACAGATCATTACCACCAAGTATCATCGACATTGGGTTAAAAAATATTTGCTGGTAATTCGGAAACTCGTTATTTCTTAGAAGCTTGGCAACCTCTCTCAATGAAAGTACTTTTCCACAGTCTGTGCCTAGGGCTACTTGAAGAGGAAACAAACCATACAGACAAAACTGAGAACTCCTTTATTTTGTCAAGTTTCAAAGAGCTACTACAAACCATATTGGATTTAGAGTAGCAAATTCATCTATCTACATAGGAGAGAACAGAGTGAAACCCAAATACAAAAACTGCTACTGTAGACGAACGCATCAACATAGAAGAACAAAATTTGGTGAGTCAAGTGGGATTTGTGTACCGATCATTATTGCCAAGTATCATCAAGATTGGATGAAAAATATTTGCTGGTATTTCGGAAACTCGTTATTTTTTAGAAGCTTGGCAACCCCTCTCAATGAAACTGCTTTTCCACAGTCTGTGCCTAGGGCGACTTGAAGAGGAAACAAACCATAGAGACAAAACTGAGAACTCCTTTATTTTGTAAAATTTCAAAGAGCTATTACACACCATGTTGGATTTAGAGTTCCAAATTCATCTATATATATAGGAGAGAAAAGAGTGAAACCTAAATATAAAAACTGCTACTGTAGACCAACGATTCAACCCAGAGGAACAAATTTTGGTGAGCCAAGTGGGATTTGTGTACTGATCATTACCAGCAAGTATCATCAA
This sequence comes from Callospermophilus lateralis, assembly GCF_048772815.1. Taxonomy (NCBI): domain Eukaryota; kingdom Metazoa; phylum Chordata; class Mammalia; order Rodentia; family Sciuridae; genus Callospermophilus; species Callospermophilus lateralis. The sequence goes on along the minus strand of NW_027514167.1, from coordinate 48,382 downwards.
CATTGGGTGAAAAAATATTTGCTGGTATTTCGGAAACTCGTTATTTCTTAGAAGCTTGGCAACCCCTCTCAATGAAAGTGCTTTTCCACAGTCTGTGCCTTGGGCTACTTGAAGAGGAAACAAGCCATAGAGACAAAACTGAGAATTCCTTTATTTTGTCAACTTTCAAAGAGCTACTACAAACCATGTTGGATTTAGAGTTCCAAATTAATCTATCTATATAGGAGAGAACAGAGTGAAACCTAAAAACGAAAACTGCTACTGTAAACTAACGCTTCAACCTAGAAGAACAAAATTTGGTGAGCCAAGTGGGATTTGTGTACTTGTCATTACCACCACGTGTCATCAACATTGGGTGAAAAAATATTGGCTGGTATTCGGAAACTTGTAATTTCTTGGAAGATTGGCAACCCCTTTCAATGAACGTGCTTTTCCACAGTCTCTGCTGAGGGCTACATGAAGCAGAAAACAATCATAGAGACAAAACTGAGAACTCTTTTATTTTGTCAAGTTTCAAAGAGCTATTACACACCATGTTAGATTTAGAGTTCCAAATTCATCTATCTATATAGGAGAGAACAGAGTGAAACCTAAAAATAAAAACTGCTACTGTAAACGAACGCTTCAACCTAGAAGAACAAAATTTGGTGAGCCAATTGGGATTTGTGTACTTGTCACTACCAACACATATCATCAACATTGGGTGAAAAAATATTTTCTGGTATTTCAGAAACTCGTAATTTCTTGGAAGCTTGGCAACCCCTTTCAATGAAAGTGCTTTTCCACAGTTCTGCTTAGGGCTAAATGAAGCGGAAACAAATCATAGAGACAAAACTGAGAACTCCTTTATTTTGTCAAGTTTCAAAGAGCTACTACAAACCATGTTGGATTTACAGTTCCAAATTCATCTATCAATATAGGAGAGAACAGAGTGAAATCTAAATATAAAAACTGCTACTGTAGATGAACGCGTCAACGTAGAAGATCAAAATTTGGTGAACCAAGTGGGATTTATGTTCTGATCATTACCACCAAGTATCATCAAGATTGGGTGAAAAAATATTTGCTGGTATTTCGGAAAATCGTTATTTCTTAGAAGCTTGGCAACCCCTCTCAATGAAAGTGCTTTTCCACAGTCTGTGCCTAGGCCTACTTGATGAGGAAACAAACCATAGAGGCAAAACTGAGAACTCCTTTACTTTGTCAAGTTTCAAAGACCTACTACAAATCATGTTGGATTTAGAGTTCCAAATTCATCTATCTATATAGGAAAGAACAGACTGAAACCTAAACACAAAAACTGCTACTGTAGACGAACGCTTCAACCTAGAAGAACAAAATTTGGTGAGCAAGTGGGATTTGTGTACTGATCATTACCACCAAGTATCATCAAGCTTGGGTGAAAAAATATTTGCTGGTATTTCGGAAACTAGTTTTTTCTTAGAAGCTTGGCAACCCCTCTCAATGAAAGTTCTTTTCACACTCTGTGCCTACGTCTACTTGATGATGAAACAAACCATAGAGACAAAACTGAGAACTCCTTTATTTTGTCAAGTTTCAAGGAGCTACTACAAACCAGGTTGGATTTAGAGTTCCAAATTCATCTATCAATATAGGAGAGAACAGAGTGAAATCTAAATATAAAAACTGCTACTGTAGACGAACGCGTCAAAGTAGAAGATCAAAATTTGGTGAGCCAAGTGGGATTTGTGTACCGATCTTCACCACCAAGTATCATCAAGATTTTGTGAATAAATATTTGCTGGTAATTAGGAAACTCGTTATTTATTAGAAGCTTGGCAACCCCACTCAATGAAAGTGCTTTTCCACAGTCTGTTCCTAGGGGTACTTGAAGAGGAAAAAACCATAGAGACAAAACTGAGAACTCCTTTATTTTTTCAAGTTTCAAAGAGCTACTACAAACCATGTTGAATTTAGAGTTCCAAATTCATCTATCTATATAGGAGAGAACAGAGTGAAACCTAAAAATAAAAACTGCTACTGAAAACGAATGCTTCAACATAGAAGAACAAAATTTGTTGAGTCAAGTGGGATTTGTGTACCGATCTTAAACACCAAGTATCATTAAGATTGGGTGAAAAAATATTTGCTGGTATTTCGGAAACTCGGAATTTCTTGGAACCTTGGCAACCCCTCTCAAGGAATGTGCGTATCCACCGTCTGTGCCTAGGGCTACTTGAAGAGGAAACAAACCATAGAGAAAAAACAGAGAACTCCTTTATTTTGTCAAGTTTCAAAGAGCCACTACAAACCATGTTGGATTTATAGTTCCAAATTCATCTATCTATATAGCAGAGAACAGAGTGAAACCTAAACATAAAAACTGCTACTGTAAACGAACGCTTCAACCAAGAAGAACAAAATTTGGTGATCCAAGTGTGATTTGTGAACTGATCATTACCACCAAGTATCATCAAGATTGGGTGAAAAAATATTTGCTGGTATTTCGGAAACTCGTAATTTCTTGGAAGCTTGGCAACCCCTCTCAATGAAAGTGCTTTTCCTCCGTTTGTGCCTGGGGCTACTTGAAGAGGAAACAAACCATAGAGACAAAACTGAGAACTCCTTTATTTTGTCAAGATTCAAAGAGCCACTACAAATCATGTTGGATTTAGAGTTCCAAATTCATCTATCTATATAGCAGAGAACAGAGTGAAACCTAAACATAAAAACTGCTACTGTAGACGAACTCTTCAAGCTAGAAGAACAAAATTTGGTGAGCCAAATGGGATTTGTGTACTGATCATTAACACCAAGTATATTCAAGATTGGGTGAAAAAATATTTGCTATTATTTTGGAAACTCGTAATTTCTTGGAAGCTTGGCAACCCCTCTCAATGAAAGTGCTTTTCCACAGTCAATGCTTAGGGCTACTTGAAGCGGAAACCAATCATAGAGACAAAACTGAGAACTCCTTTATTTTGTCAAGTTTCAAAGAGCTACTACAAACCATGTTCGATATAGAGTTCCAAATTCATCTATTTATATAACAGAGAACAGAGTGAAACCTAAACATAAAAACTGCTCCTGTAGACGAACGCTTCAACCTAGAAGAACAAAATTTGGTGATCCAAGTGGGATTTGTGAACTGATCATTACCACAAAGTATCATCAAGATTGGGTGAAAAAATATTTGCTGGTATTTCGGAAACTCGTAATTTCTTGGAAGCTTGGCAACCCCTTTCAATGAAAGTGCTTTTCCTCCGATGGTGCCTGGGGCTATTGAAGAGGAAACAAACCATAGAGACAAAACTGAGAACTCCTTTATTTTGTCAGGTTTCAAAGAGCCACTACAAACCATGTTGGATTTAAGTTCCAAATTCATCTATCTATATATGAGAGAACAGAGTGAAACCTAAACCTAAAAACTGCTACTGTAGTCGAACTCTTCAACCTGGAAGAACAAAATTTGGTGAGCCAAATGGGATTTGTATACTGATCATTACCACCAAGTATAATCAAGATTGGGTGAAAAAATATTTGCTGTTATTTCGGAAACTCG
>NW_027514167.1:0-44659 GCF_048772815.1 Callospermophilus lateralis | reverse complement strand
CCAAGTATCATCAAGATTGGGTGAAAAAATATTTGCTGGTATTTCGGAAACTCGTAATTTCGTGGAAGCTTGGTAACCCCTCTCAATGAAAGTGCTTTTCCACAGTCTTTGCTTAGGGCTACTTGAAGCGGAAACAAATCATAGAGACAAAACTGAGCACTCCTTTATTTTGTCAAATTTCAAAGAGCTTCTACAAACCATATTGGATTTAGAGTTCCAAATTCATCTGTCTATGTAGGAGAGAACAGAATGAAACCTAAATATAAAAACTGCTACTGTAGACCAAAGCTTCAACCTAGAAGAACAAAATTTGGTGAGCCAAGTGGGATTTGTGTACTGATCATTACCAATAAGTATCATAAAGATTCGGTGAAAAAATACTTGCTGGTATTTCGGAAACTCGTTATTGCTTAGAAGCTTGGCAACCCCTCTCAATGACAGTGCTTTTCCACAGTCTGTGCCTAGGACTACTTGAAGAGGAAACAAAACATAGAGACAAAACTGAGAACTACGTTATTTTCTGAAGTTTCAAAGAGCTACTGCAAACCATGTTGGATTTAGAGTTCAAAATTCCTCTATCTATATAGGAGATAACAGAGGGAAACCTAAATATACAAACTGCTACAGTAGACGAACGCTTCAACCTAGAAGAACAAAATTTGGTGAGCCAAGTGGGATTTGTGTACTGATCATTACCACCAAGTATCATCAACATTGGGTGAAAAAATATTTTCTGGTATTTCGGAAACTCGTTATTTCTTAGAATTTTGGCAAGCCCTCTCAATGAAAGTGCTTTTCCACCGTCTGTGCCTAGGGCTACTTGAAGAGGAAATAAACCATAGAGACAAAACTGAGAACTCCTTTATTTTGTCAAGTTTCAAAGAGCTACTACAAACCATGTTGGATTTAGAGTTCCAAATTCATCTGTCTATATAGCAGAGAATAGAGTGAAACCTAAATATATAAACTTCTACTGTAGACGAACGCTTCAACCTAGAAGAACAAAATTTGCTGAGCCAAGTTGGATTTGTGTACCGATCATTACCACCACGTATCATCAACTTGGGTGAAAAAATATTTGCTAGTATTTCGGAAACTCGTAATTTCTTGGAAGCATGGCAACCCCTTTCAATGAAAGTGCTTTTCCACAGTCTCTGCTTAGGGCTACATGAAGCGGAAACACATCATAGAGACAAAACTGAGAACTCCTTTATTTGTCAAGTTTCAAAGAGCTACTACAAACCATATTGGATTTAGAGTTCCAAAATTATCTATCTACATAGGAGAGAAAAGAGTGAAACCTAAATATAAAAACTGCTACTGTAGACGAACGGTCCAACCTAGAAGAACGAAATTTGGTGAGCCAAGTGGGATTTGTGTACTGATCATTACCACCAAGTGTCATCAAGATGGCCTGAAAAAATATTTGCTGGTATTTCAAAAACTCGTTATTTCTTAGAAGCTTGGCAACCCCACACAATGAAAGTGCTTTTCCACAGTCTGTTCCTAGGGGTACTTGAAGAGGAAACAAACCATAGAGACAAATCTGAGAACTCCTTTATTTTGTCAAGTTTCAAAGAGCTACTACAAACCATGTTGGATTTAGAGTTCCAAATTCATCTATCTATATAGCAGAGAACAGAGTGAAACCTAAAAATAAAAACTGCTACTGTAAACGAACGCTTCAACCTAGAAGAGCAAAACGTGGTGAGCCAAGTGGGATTTGTGTACTGATCAATACCACCAAGGATCATCAAGATTCGATGAAAAAATATTTGCTGGAATTTCGGAAACTCGTTATTGCTTAGAAGCTTGGCAACCCCTCTCAATGAAAGTACTTTTACACAGTCTGTGCCTAGGTCAAGTTGAAGAGGAAACAAAACATAGAGACAAAACTGAGAACTACTTTATTTTGTCAAGTTTCAAAGAGCTACTGCAAACCATGTTGGATTTAGAGTTCCACATTCATCTTCTATATAGGAGAGAACAGAGGGAAACCTAAATATAAAAACTGCTACACTAGACGAACGCTTCAACCTACAAGAACAAAATTTGGTGAGCCAAGTGGGATTTGTGTACTGATCATTACCACCAAGTATCATCAACATTGGGTGAAAAAATATTTTCTGGTATTTCGGAAACTCGTTATTTCTTAGAAGTTTGGCAAGCCCTCTCAATGAAAGTGCTTTTCCACCGTCTGTGCCTAGGGCTACTTGAAGAGGAAACAAACCATAGAGACAAAACTGAGAACTCCTTTATTTTGTCAAGTTTCAACGAGCTACTACAAACCATATTGGATTTAGAGTTCCAAATTCATCTCTCTATATTGAAGAGAACAGAGTGAAACCTAAATATAAAAACTGCTACAGTAGACTAACGCTTCAACCTAGCAGAACAAAATTTGGTGAGCCATGTGGGATTTGTGTACCGATCAATACCACCAAGTATCATGAATATTGGGTGAAAAAATATTTGCTCTTATTTCGGAAACTCTTACTTTCTTGGAAGCTTGGCAACCCCTCTCAATGAAAATGCTTTTTCACAGTCTCTGCTTAGGGCTACTTGAAGTGGAAACAAATCATAGAGACAAAACTGAGAACTCCTTTACTTTGTCAAGTTTCAAAGAGCTACTACAAACCATATTGGATTTAGTGTTCCGAATTCATCTTTCTATATAGGAGAGAACAGAGTGAAACCTAATATAAATCTGCTACTGTAGACGAACGCTTCAACCTAGAAGAAAAAATTTGGTGAGCCAAGTGGGATTTGTGTACTAATCATTACCACCAAGTATCATAAATATTCAGTGAAAAAATATTTGCTGGTATTTCGGAAACTCGTTATTTCTTAGAAGCTTGGCAACCCTCTCAATGAAAGTGCTTTTCCACAGTCTGTGCCTAGGACTACTTGAAGAGGAAACAAAACATAGAGACAAAACTGAGAACTACGTTATTTTCTCAAGTTTCAAAGAGCTACTGCAAACCATGTTTGATTTAGAGTTCAAAATTCCTCTATCTATATAGGAGAGAACACAGGGAAACCTAAATATAAAAACTGCTACAGTAGACGAACGCTTCAACCTAGAAGAACAAAATTTGGTGAGCCAAGTGGGATTTGTGTACTGAACATTACCACCAAGTATCATCAACATTGGGTGAAAAAATATTTTCTGGTATTTCGGAAACTCGTTATTTCTTAGAAGTTTGGCAAGCCCTCTCAATGAAAGTGCTTTTCCACCGTCTGTGCCTAGGGCTACTTGAAGAGGAAATAAACCATAGAGACAAAACTGAGAACTCCTTTATTTTGTCAAGTTTCAAAGAGCTACTACAAACCATGTTGGATTTAGAGTTCCAAATTCATCTGTCTATATAGCAGAGAACAGAGTGAAACCGAAAAATAAAAACTGCTACTGTAAACGAACGCTTCAACCTAGAAGAACAAAACGTGGTGAGCCAAGTGGGATTTGTGTACTGATCAATACCACCAAGGATCATCAAGATTCGATGAAAAAATATTTGCTGGAATTTCGGAAACTCGTTATTGCTTAGAAGCTTGGCAACCCCTCTCAATGAAAGTGCTTTTCCACAGTCTGTGCCTAGGTCAAGTTGAAGAGGAAACAAAACATAGAGACAAAACTGAGAACTACTTTATTTTGTCAAGTTTCAAAGAGCTACTGCAAACCATGTTGGATTTAGAGTTCCAAATTCATCTTATATATAGGAGAGAACAGAGGGAAACCTAAATATAAAAACTGCTACACTAGACGAACGCTTCAACCTACAAGAACAAAATTTGGTGAGCCAAGTGGGATTTGTGTACTGATCATTACCACCAAGTGTCATCAAGATTGCCTGAAAAAATATTTGCTGGTATTTCAAAAACTCGTTATTTCTTAGAAGCTTGGCAACCCCACACAATGAAAGTGCTTTTCCACAGTCTGTTCCTAGGGGTACTTGAAGAGGAAACAAACCATAGAGACAAATCTGAGAACTCCTTTATTTTGTCAAGTTTCAAAGAGCTACTATAAACCATGTTGGATTTAGAGTTCCAAATTCATCTATCTATATAGCAGAGAACAGAGTGAAACCTAAAAATAAAAACTGCTACTGTAAACGAACGCTTCAACCTAGAAGAACAAAACGTGGTGAGCCAAGTGGGATTTGTGTACTGATCAATACCACCAAGGATCATCAAGATTCGATGAAAAAATATTTGCTGGAATTTCGGAAACTCGTTATTGCTTAGAAGCTTGGCAACCCCTCTCAATGAAAGTGCTTTTCCACAGTCTGTGCCTAGGTCAAGTTGAAGAGGAAACAAAACATAGAGACAAAACTGAGAACTACTTTATTTTGTCAAGTTTCAAAGAGCTACTGCAAACCATGTTGGATTTAGAGTTCCACATTCATCTTCTATATAGGAGAGAACAGAGGGAAACCTAAATATAAAAACTGCTACACTAGACGAACGCTTCAACCTACAAGAACAAAATTTGGTGAGCCAAGTGGGATTTGTGTACTGATCATTACCACCAAGTATCATCAACATTGGGTGAAAAAATATTTGCTGGTATTTCAGAAACTTGTTATTTTTTAGAAGCTTGGCACACCCTCTCAAAAGTGCTTTTCCACCGTCTGTGCCTAGGGCTACTTGAAGAGGAAACAAACCATAGAGACAAAACTGAGAACTCCTTTCTTTTTTCAAGTTTCAAAGAGCTACTAAATCCATGTTGGATTTAGAGTTCCAAATTCATCTATCTATATAGGAGAGAACAGAGGAATACCTAAAAATAAAAACTGCTACAGTAGACGAACAATTCAACCTAGAAGAACAAAATTTGGTGAGCCAAGTGGGATTTGTGTACTGATCATTTCCACCAAGTATCATCAACATTGGGTGATAAAATATTTGCTGGTATTTCGGAAACTCGTTATTTCTTAGAAGCTTGGCAACCCCTCTCAATGAAAGTGCTTTACCACCGTCTGTGCCTAGGGCTACTTGAAGAGGAAACAAACCATAGAGACAAAACTGAGAACTCCTTTATTTTGTCAAGTTTCAAAGAGCTACTACAAACCATGTTGGATTTAGAGTTCCAAATTCATCTATCTATATAGCAGAGAATAGAGTGAAACCTAAATATAAAAACTGCTACAGCAAACGAACGCTTCAACCTAGAAGAGCAAAATTTGGTGAGCCAAGTGGGATTTGTGTACCGATCATTACCACCACGTATCATCAAGATACAGTGAAAAAATATTTGCTGGTATTTCAGAAATTCATTATTTCTTAGAAGCTTGGCTATCCCTCTCAATGAAAGGGCTTTTCCACAGTTAGTGCCTAGGACTACTTGAAGAGGAAACAAAACATGGAGACAAAACTTAGAACTCCTTTACTTTGTCAAGTTTCAAAGAGCTACTACAAAGCATATTGGATTTTGAGTTCCAAAATCATCAATCTATACAGGAGAGAACAGAGGGAAACGTAAATATAAAAACTGCTACAGTAGACGAACGCTTCAACCAAGAAGAACAAAATTTGGTGATCCAAGTGGGATTTGTGTACTGATCATTACCACCAAGTATCATCAACATTGGGTGAAAAAAATATTTGCTGGTATTTCGGAAACTCGTTGTTTCTTAGAAGCTTGGCAAACCCTCTCAATGAAAGTGCTTTTCCACCGTCAGTGCCTAGGGCTACTTGAAGAGGAAACAAACCATAGAGACAAACCTGAGAACTCTTTTATGTTGTCAAGTTTCAAAGAGATAGTACAAACCATGTTGGATTTAGAGTTCCAAATTCATCTATCTATATAGCAGAGAATAGAGTGAAACCTAAATATTAAAACTGCTACCATAGACGAACGCTTTCACCTAGAAGAACAAAATTTGGTGAGCCAAGTGGGATTTGTGTACTGATCATTACCACCAAGTATCATGAAGATGGGGTGAAAAAATATTTGCTGGTATTTCGGAAACTCATAATTTCTTGGAAGCTTGGCAACCCCTCTCAATGAAAGTGCTTTTCCACAGTCTCTGCTTAGGGTTACTTGAAGTGGAAACAAAATCATAGAGACAAAACTGAGAACTCCTTTATTTTGTCAATTTTCAAAGAGCTACTACAAACGATATTGGATTTAGAGTTCCAAATTCATCTGTGTTTATAGAGGAGAACAGAATGAAACCTAAATAGAAAAACTGCTACTGTAAAGGAACGCTTCAACCTAGAAGAACAAAATTTGGTGAGCCAAGTAGGATTTGTGTACTGATCATTACCACCAAGTATCATCACGATTGGGTGAAAAAATATTTGCTAGTATTTCGGAAACTCGTTATTTCTTAGAAGCTTGGCAAACCCTCTCAATGAAAGTGCTTTTCCACAGTCTGTGCCTAGGACTACTTGAAGAGGAAACAAAACATAGAGACAAAACTGAGAACTACTTTATTTTGCCAAGTTTCAAAGAGCTACTGCAAACCATGTTGGATTTAGAGTTCCAAATTAATCTATCTATATAGCAGAAAATAGAGTGAAACCTAAATATTAAAACTGCTACTGTAGACGAACGCTTCAACCTAAAAGAACAGAATTTGGTGAGCCAAGTGGGATTTGTGTAGTTACCATTACCACCAAGTATCATCAAGATTCGGTGAAAAAATATTTGCTGGTATTTCGGAAACTCGTTATTTCCTAGAAGCTTGGCAACCGCTCTCAATGAAAGTGCTTTTCCACAGTCTGTGGCTAGGTCTACTTGAAGAGGAAACAAAACATAAAGAGAAAACTGAGAACTTCTTTATTTTGTCAAGTTTCAAAGAGCTACTGCAAACCATGGTGGATTTAGAGTTCCAAATTCATCTATCTATATAGGAGAGAACAGAGGGAAACCTAAATATAAAAACTGCTACAGTAGACGAACGCTTCAACCTAGAAGAACAAAATTTGGTGAGCCAAGTGGGATTTGTGTACTGATCATTACCACCAAGTATCATCAACATTGGGTGAAAAAATATTTTCTGGTATTTCGGAAACTCGTAATTTCTTAGAAGTTTGGCAAGCCCTCTCAATGAAAGTGCTTTTCCACCGTCTGTGCCTAGGGCTACTTGAAGAGGAAACAAACCATAGAGACAAAACTGAGAACTCCTTTATTTTGTCAAGTTTCAACGAGCTACTACAAACCATATTGGATTTAGAGTTCCAAATTCATCTCTCTATATTGAAGAGAACAGAGTGAAACCTAAAAATAAAAACTGCTACTGTAAACGAACGCTTCAACCTAGAAGAACAAAACGTGGTGAGCCAAGTGGGATTTGTGTACTGATCAATACCACCAAGGATCATCAAGATTCGATGAAAAAATATTTGCTGGAATTTCGGAAACTCGTTATTGCTTAGAAGCTTGGCAACCCCTCTCAATGAAAGTGCTTTTCCACAGTCTGTGCCTAGGTCAAGTTGAAGAGGAAACAAAACATAGAGACAAAACTGAGAACTACTTTATTTTGTCAAGTTTCAAAGAGCTACTGCAAACCATGTTGGATTTAGAGTTCCAAATTCATCTTATATATAGGAGAGAACAGAGGGAAACCTAAATATAAAAACTGCTACACTAGACGAACGCTTCAACCTACAAGAACAAAATTTGGTGAGCCAAGTGGGATTTGTGTACTGATCATTACCACCAAGTGTCATCAAGATTGCCTGAAAAAATATTTGCTGGTATTTCAAAAACTCGTTATTTCTTAGAAGCTTGGCAACCCCACACAATGAAAGTGCTTTTCCACAGTCTGTTCCTAGGGGTACTTGAAGAGGAAACAAACCATAGAGACAAATCTGAGAACTCCTTTATTTTGTCAAGTTTCAAAGAGCTACTATAAACCATGTTGGATTTAGAGTTCCAAATTCATCTATCTATATAGCAGAGAACAGAGTGAAACCTAAAAATAAAAACTGCTACTGTAAACGAACGCTTCAACCTAGAAGAACAAAACGTGGTGAGCCAAGTGGGATTTGTGTACTGATCAATACCACCAAGGATCATCAAGATTCGATGAAAAAATATTTGCTGGAATTTCGGAAACTCGTTATTGCTTAGAAGCTTGGCAACCCCTCTCAATGAAAGTGCTTTTCCACAGTCTGTGCCTAGGTCAAGTTGAAGAGGAAACAAAACATAGAGACAAAACTGAGAACTACTTTATTTTGTCAAGTTTCAAAGAGCTACTGCAAACCATGTTGGATTTAGAGTTCCACATTCATCTTCTATATAGGAGAGAACAGAGGGAAACCTAAATATAAAAACTGCTACACTAGACGAACGCTTCAACCTACAAGAACAAAATTTGGTGAGCCAAGTGGGATTTGTGTACTGATCATTACCACCAAGTATCATCAACATTGGGTGAAAAAATATTTGCTGGTATTTCAGAAACTTGTTATTTTTTAGAAGCTTGGCACACCCTCTCAAAAGTGCTTTTCCACCGTCTGTGCCTAGGGCTACTTGAAGAGGAAACAAACCATAGAGACAAAACTGAGAACTCCTTTCTTTTTTCAAGTTTCAAAGAGCTACTAAATCCATGTTGGATTTAGAGTTGCAAATTCATCTATCTATATAGGAGAGAACAGAGGAAAACCTAAAAATAAAAACTGCTACAGTAGACGAACAATTCAACCTAGAAGAACAAAATTTGGTGAGCCAAGTGGGATTTGTGTACTGATCATTTCCACCAAGTATCATCAACATTGGGTGATAAAATATTTGCTGGTATTTCGGAAACTCGTTATTTCTTAGAAGCTTGGCAACCCCTCTCAATGAAAGTGCTTTACCACCGTCTGTGCCTAGGGCTACTTGAAGAAAAAAAAACCATAGAGACAAAACTGAGAACTCCTTTATTTTGTCAAGTTTCAAAGAGCTACTACAAACCATGTTGGATTTAGAGTTCCAAATTCATCTATCTATATAGCAGAGAATAGAGTGAAACCTAAATATAAAAACTGCTACAGCAAACGAACGCTTCAACCTAGAAGAGCAAAATTTGGTGAGCCAAGTGGGATTTGTGTACCGATCATTACCACCACGTATCATCAAGATACAGTGAAAAAATATTTGCTGGTATTTCAGAAATTCATTATTTCTTAGAAGCTTGGCTATCCCTCTCAATGAAAGGGCTTTTCCACAGTTAGTGCCTAGGACTACTTGAAGAGGAAACAAAACATGGAGACAAAATTTAGAACTCCTTTACTTTGTCAAGTTTCAAAGAGCTACTACAAAGCATATTGGATTTTGAGTTCCAAAATCATCAATCTATACAGGAGAGAACAGAGGGAAACGTAAATATAAAAACTGCTACAGTAGACGAACGCTTCAACCAAGAAGAACAAAATTTGGTGATCCAAGTGGGATTTGTGTACTGATCATTACCAACAAGTATCATCAACATTGGGTGAAAAAAATATTTGCTGGTATTTCGGAAACTCGTTGTTTCTTAGAAGCTTGGCAAACCCTCTCAATGAAAGTGCTTTTCCACCGTCAGTGCCTAGGGCTACTTGAAGAGGAAACAAACCATAGAGACAAACCTGAGAACTCTTTTATGTTGTCAAGTTTCAAAGAGATAGTACAAACCATGTTGGATTTAGAGTTCCAAATTCATCTATCTATATAGCAGAGAATAGAGTGAAACCTAAATATTAAAACTGCTACCGTAGACGAACGCTTTCACCTAGAAGAACAAAATTTGGTGAGCCAAGTGGGATTTGTGTACTGATCATTACCACCAAGTATCATGAAGATGGGGTGAAAAAATATTTGCTGGTATTTCGGAAACTCATAATTTCTTGGAAGCTTGGCAACCCCTCTCAATGAAAGTGCTTTTCCACAGTCTCTGCTTAGGGTTACTTGAAGTGGAAACAAAATCATAGAGACAAAACTGAGAACTCCTTTATTTTGTCAATTTTCAAAGAGCTACTACAAACGATATTGGATTTAGAGTTCCAAATTCATCTGTGTTTATAGAGGAGAACAGAATGAAACCTAAATAGAAAAACTGCTACTGTAAAGGAACGCTTCAACCTAGAAGAACAAAATTTGGTGAGCCAAGTAGGATTTGTGTACTGATCATTACCACCAAGTATCATCACGATTGGGTGAAAAAATATTTGCTAGTATTTCGGAAACTCGTTATTTCTTAGAAGCTTGGCAAACCCTCTCAATGAAAGTGCTTTTCCACAGTCTGTGCCTAGGACTACTTGAAGAGGAAACAAAACATAGAGACAAAACTGAGAACTACTTTATTTTGCCAAGTTTCAAAGAGCTACTGCAAACCATGTTGGATTTAGAGTTCCAAATTAATCTATCTATATAGCAGAAAATAGAGTGAAACCTAAATATTAAAACTGCTACTGTAGACGAACGCTTCAACCTAAAAGAACAGAATTTGGTGAGCCAAGTGGGATTTGTGTAGTTACCATTACCACCAAGTATCATCAAGATTCGGTGAAAAAATATTTGCTGGTATTTCGGAAACTCGTTATTTCCTAGAAGCTTGGCAACCGCTCTCAATGAAAGTGCTTTTCCACAGTCTGTGGCTAGGTCTACTTGAAGAGGAAACAAAACATAAAGAGAAAACTGAGAACTTCTTTATTTTGTCAAGTTTCAAAGAGCTACTGCAAACCATGGTGGATTTAGAGTTCCAAATTCATCTATCTATATAGGAGAGAACAGAGGGAAACCTAAATATAAAAACTGCTACAGTAGACGAACGCTTCAACCTAGAAGAACAAAATTTGGTGAGCCAAGTGGGATTTGTGTACTGATCATTACCACCAAGTATCATCAACATTGGGTGAAAAAATATTTTCTGGTATTTCGGAAACTCGTAATTTCTTAGAAGTTTGGCAAGCCCTCTCAATGAAAGTGCTTTTCCACCGTCTGTGCCTAGGGCTACTTGAAGAGGAAACAAACCATAGAGACAAAACTGAGAACTCCTTTATTTTGTCAAGTTTCAATGAGCTACTACAAACCATATTGGATTTAGAGTTCCAAATTCATCTCTCTATATTGAAGAGAACAGAGTGAAACCTAAATATAAAACTGCTACAGTAGACTAACGCTTCAACCTAGCAGAACAAAATTTGGTGAGCCATGTGGGATTTGTGTACCGATCAATACCACCAAGTATCATGAATATTGGGTGAAAAAATATTTGCTGGAATTTCGGAAACTCTTACTTTCTTGGAAGCTTGGCAACCCCTCTCAATGAAAGTGCTTTTTCACAGTCTCTGCTTAGGGCTACTTGAAGTGGAAACAAATCATAGAGACAAAACTGAGAACTCCTTTACTTTGTCAAGTTTCAAAGAGCTACTACAAACCATATTGGATTTAGAGTTCCGAATTCATCTTTCTATATAGGAGAGAACAGAGTGAAACGTAATATAAATCTGCTACTGTAGACGAACGCTTCAACCTAGAAGAAAATATTTGGTGAGCCAAGTGGGATTTGTGTACTGATCTTTACCACCACTTATCATCAAGATATGGTGAAAAAATATTTGCTGGAATTTCGGAAACTCATTATTTCTTAGAAGCTTGGCTATCCCTCTCAATGAAAGGGCTTTTCCACAGTTAGTGCCTAGGACTACTTGAAGAGGAAACAAAACATGGAGACAATACTTAGAACTCCTTTACTTTGTCAATTTTCAAAGAGCTACTACAAAGCATATTGGATTTTGAGTTCCAAAATCATCTATCTATACAGGAGAGAACAGAGTGTAACCTAAATATAAAAACTGCTACTGTAGACGAATGTTCCAACCAAGAAGAACAAAATTTGGTGAGCCAGGTGGGATTTGTGTACTGATCATTACCACCAAGTGTCATCAAGATTGTGTGAAAAAATATTTGCTGGTATTTCGGAAACTCGTAATTTCTTGGAAGCTTGGCAACCCCTCTCAATGAAAGTGCTTTTTTACAGTCTCTGCTTAGGGCTACTGGAAGCGGAAAAAAATTATAGAGACAAAACTGAGAACTCCTTTATTTTGTCAAATTTCAAAGAGCTACTATAAACCATATTGGATTTAGATTCCAAATTCATCTATCTATATAGGAGAGAACAGAGTGAAACCTAAATATAAAAACTGCTATTTTAGAGGAACGCTTCAACCTAGAAGAACATAATTTGGTGAGCCAAGTGGGATTTGTGTACCGATCTTCACCACCAAGTATCATCAAGATTGGGTGAAAAAATATTTGCTGGTAATTCGGAAACTCGTTATTTCTTAGAAGCTTGGCAACCCCTCTCAATGAAAGTGCTTTTCTACAGTCTCTGCTAAGGGCTACTTGAAGTGGAAACAAATCATTGAGACAAACTGAGAACTCCTTTACATTGTCAAGTTTCAAAGAGCTATTACAAAGCATGTTGGATTTAGAGTTCCAAATTCATCTATCTATATAGGAGAGAACAGAGTAAAACCTAAAAATAAAAATTGCTACTGTAGACGAATGCATCAACCTAGAAGAACAAAATTTGGTGAGCCAAGTGGGATTTATGTAATTGTCTTTACCACCAAGTATCATCAAGAGTGCATGAAAAAATATTTCCTTGTATTTCATAAAATCTTTATTTCTTAGAAGCTTGGCAACCCGTCTCATTGAAAGTGCTATTCAACAGTCTGTGCCAGGGCTACTTGAAGAGGAAACAAACCATAGAGACTAAATGGGAACTCCTTTACTTTGTCAAGTTTCAAAGAGCCACTACAAACCATGTTGGATTTAGAGTTCCAAATTCATCTATCTATATCCGAGAGAACAGAGTGAAACCTAAACATAAAAACTGCTACTGTCGACGAACGCTTCAACCTAGAAGAACAAAATTTGGTGAGCCAAGTGGGATTTGTGTACCGATCTTCACCACCAAGTATCTTCAAGATTGGGTGAAAAAATATTTGCTGGTAATTCGGAAACTCGTTATTTCTTAGGAGCTTGGCAACCCCTCTCAATGAAAGTGCTTTTCCACAGTCTTTGCTTAGGGCTACTTGAAGCGGAAACAAATGATAGAGACAAAATTGAGAAATCCTTTAGATTGTCAAGTTTCAAAGAGCTACTACAAACCATTTTTGGATTTAGAGTTCAAAATTCATCTATCTATGTAGGAGAGAACAGAGTGAAACCTAAATATAAAAACTGCTCCTGCAGACGAACGCTTCAACCTAGAAGAACAAAATTTGGTGAGCCAAGTGGGATTTGTGTACTGATCATTGCCAATAAGTGTCATAAAGATTCGGTGAAAAAATATTTGCTGGTATTTCGGAAACTCGTTATTTCTTAGAAGCTTGGCAACCCCACACAATGAAAGTGCTTTTCCACAGTCTGTGCCTAGGACTACTTGAAGAGGAAACAAACCATAGAGACAAAACTGAGAACTACGTTATTTTCTCAAGTTTCAAAGAGCTACTGCAAAACATGTTGGATTTAGAGTTCCAAATTCATCTATCTATATAGGAGAGAACAGAGGAAAACCTAAATATAAAAACTGCTACTGTAGACGAACACTTCAACCTAGAAGAACAAAATTTGGTGAGCCAAGTGGGATTTGTGTACTGATCATTTCCACCAAGTATCATCAACATTGGGTGATAAAATATTTGCTGGTATTTCGGAAACTTGTTATTTCTTAGAAGCTTGGCAACCCCTCTCAATGAAAGTGCTTTACCACCGTCTGTGCCTAGGGCTACTTGAAGAGGAAACAAACCATAGAGACAAAACTGAGAACTCCTTTATTTTGTCAAGTTTCAAAGAGCTACTACAAACCATGTTGGATTTAGAGTTCCAAATTCATCTATCTATATAGCAGAGAATAGAGTGAAACCTAAATATAAAAACTGCTACAGCAAACGAACGCTTCAACCTAGAAGAACAAAATTTAGTGAGCCAAGTGGGATTTGTGTACCGATCATTACCACCACGTATCATCAAGATTCGGTGAAAAAATATTTGCTGGTATTTCAGAAACTCGTTATTTCTTAGAAGCTTGGCAAACCCTCTCAATGAAAGTGCTTTTCACCGTCTGTGCCTAGGGCTACTTGAAGAGGAAAAAAACCATAGAGACAAACCTGAGAACTCCTTTATTTTGTCAAGTTTCAAAGAGCTACTACAAACCATGTTGGATTTAGAGTTCCAAATTCATCTATCTATATAGCAGAGAATAGAGTGAAACCTAAATATTAAAACTGCTACCGTAGACGAACGCTTTAACCTAGAAGAACAAAATTTGGTGAGCCAAGTGGGATCTGTGTACTGATCATTACCACCAAGTATCATCAAGATGGGGTGAAAAAATATTTGCTGGTATTTCGGAAACTCATAATTTCTTGGAAGCTTGGCAACCCCTCTCAATGAAAGTGCTTTTCCACAGTCTCTGCTTAGGGTTACTTGAAGCGGAAACAATTCATAGAGACAAAACTGAGATCTCCTTCACTTTGTCAAGTTTCAAAGAGCTACTACAAACCATATTGGATTTAGAGTTCCAAATTCATCTATCTATATAGGAGAGAACAGTGGAAAACCTAAATATAAAAACTGCTACAGTAGACGAACTCTTCAACCTAGAATTACAAAATTTGTTGAGCCAAGTGGGATTTGTGTACTGATCATTACCAATAAGTATCATAAAGATTCGGTGAAAAAATATTTGCTGGTATTTCGGAAACTCGTTATTTCTTAGAAGCTTGGCAACCCCTCTCAATGAAAGTGCTTTTAGACAGTCTGTGCCTAGGACTACTTGAAGAGGAAACAAACCATAGAGACAAAACTGAGAACTACGTTATTTTCTCAAGTTTCAAAGAGCTACTGCAAAACATGTTGGATTTAGAGTTCCAAATTCATCTATCTATATAGGAGAGAACAGATTAAAACCTAAATATAAAAACTGCTACAGTAGACGAACACTTCAACCTAGAAGAACAAAATTTGGTGAGCCTAGTGGGATTTGTGTACTGATCATTTCCACCAAGTATCATCAACATTGGGTGATAAAATATTTGCTGGTATTTCGGAAACTCGTTATTTCTTAGAAGCTTGGCAACCCATCTCAATGAAAGTGCTTTACCACCGTCTGTGCCTAGGGCTACTTGAAGAGGAAACAAACCATAGAGACAAAACTGAGAACTCCTTTGTTTTGTCAAGTTTCAAAGAGCTACTACAAACCATGTTGGATTTAGAGTTCCAAATTCATCTATCTATATAGCAGAGAATAGAGTGAAACCTAAATATAAAAACTGCTACAGCAAACGAACGCTTCAACCTAGAAGGACAAAATTTGGTGAGCCAAGTGGGATTTGTGTACCGATCATTACCACCACGTATCATCAAGATTAGGTGAAAAAATATTTGCTGGTATTTCGGAAACTCGTTATTTCTTAGAAGCTTGGCAATCCCTCTCAATGAAAGTGCTTTTCCACAGTTAGTGCCTAGGACTACTTGAAGAGGAAACAAAACATGGAGACAAAACTTAGAACTCCTTTACTTTGTCAAGTTTCAAAGAGCTACTACAAAGCATATTGGATTTTGAGTTCCAAATTCATCTATCTATATCCGAGAGAACAGAGTGAAACCTAAACATAAAAACTGCTACTGTCGACGAACGCTTCAACCTAGAAGAACAAAATTTGGTGAGCCAAGTGGGATTTGTTTACGGATCATCACCACCAAGTATCATCAAGATTGGGTGAAAAAATATTTGCTGGAATTTCGGAAACTCGTAATTTCTTGGAAGCTTGGCAACCCCTCTCAATGAAAGTGCTTTTTTACAGTCTCTGCTTAGGGCTACTTGAAGCAGAAACAAATCATAGAAACAAAACTGAGAACTCCTTTATTTTGTCAAGTTTCAAAGAGCTACTATAAACCATATTGGATATAGAGTTCCAATTCATCTCTCTAAACAGGAGAGAACAGAGTGAAACCCAAATATAAAAACTGCTACTGTAGACGAACGCTTCAACCTAGAAGAACAAAATTTGGTGAGCCAAGTGGGATTTGTTTACCGATCATCACCACCAAGTATCATCAAGATTGGGTGAAAAAATATTTGCTGGTATTTCGGAAAGTCGTAATTTCTTGGAAGCTTGGCAACCCCTCTCAATGAAAGTGCTTTGCCACCGTCTGTGCCTAGGGCTACATGAAGAGGAAACAAACCATAGAGACAAAACTGAGAACTCTTTTATTTTGTCAAGTTTCAAAGAGCTACTACAAACCATGTTGGATTTAGCGTTCCAAATTCATCTATCTATATAGGAGAGAACAGAGTGAAACCTAAATATAAAAACTGCTACTGTAGACGAACGCTTCAACCGAGCGGAACAAAATTTGGTGAGCCAAGTGGGATTTGTGTACCTATCAATACCACAAACTATCATGAATATTGGGTGAAAAAATATTTGCTGGTATTTCGGAAACTCGTAATTTCTTGGAAGCTTGGCAACCCCTCTCAATGAAAGTGCTTTTTTACAGTCTCTGCTTAGGGCTACTTGAAGCAGAAACAAATCATAGAAACAAAACTGAGAACTCCTTTATTTTGTCAAGTTTCAAAGAGCTACTATAAACCATATTGGATTTAGAGTTCCAAATTCATCTATCTATATAGGAGAGAACAGAGTGAAACCCAAATATAAAAACTGCTACTGGAGACGAACGCTTCAACCTAGAAGAACAAAATTTGTAGAGCCAAGTGGGATTTGTTTACCGATCATCACCACCAAGTATCATCAAGATTGGGTAAAAAAATATTTGCTGGTATTTCGGAAACTCGTAATTTCTTGGAAGCTTGGCAACACCTCTCAATGAAAGTGCTTTTTTACAGTCTCTGCTTAGGGCTACTGGAAGCGGAAACAAATCATAGAGACAAAACTGAGAACTCCTTTATTTTGTCAAATTTCAAAGAGCTACTATAAACCATATTGGATTTAGACTTCCAAATTCATCTATCTATATAGGAGAGAACAGAGTGAAACCTAAATATAAAAACTGCTATTGTAGACGAACGCGTCAACCTAGAAGAACAAAATTTGGTGAGCCAAGAGGGATTTGTCTACCGATCTTCACCACCAAGTATCATCAAGATTGGGTGAAAAAATATTTGCTGGTAATTCGGAAACTCGTTATTTCTTAGAAGCTTGGCAACCCCTCTCAATGAAAGTGCTTTTCTACAGTCTCTGCTAAGGGCTACTTGAAGTGGAAACAAATCATAGAGACAAACTGAGAACTCCTTTAGATTGTCAAGTTTCAAAGAGCTATTACAAAGCATGTTGGATTTAGAGTTCCAAATTCATCTATCTATATAGGAGAGAACAGAGTAAAACCTAAAAATAAAAATTGCTACTGTAGACGAATGCATCAACCTAGAAGAACAAAATTTGGTGAGCCAAGTGGGATTTATGTAATTGTCTTTACCACCAAGTATCATCAAGTGTGCGTGAAAAAAATATTTCCTTGTATTTCATAAAATCTTTATTTCTTAGAAGCTTGGCAACCCGTCTCATTGAACGTGCTATTCAACAGTCTGTGCCAGGGCTACTTCAAGAGGAAACAAACCATAGAGACTAAACTGGGAACTCCTTTACTTTGTCAAGTTTCAAAGAGCCACTACAAACCATGTTGGATTTAGAGTTCCAAATTCATCTATCTATATCCGAGAGAACAGAGTGAAACCTAAACATAAAAACTGCTACTGTCGACGAACGCTTCAACCTAGAAGAACAAAATCTGGTGAGCCAATGGGATTAGTGTACTTGTCATTACCACCACGTACAATCAACATTGGTTGAAAAAATATTTGCTGGTATTTCGGAAACTCGTAATTTTTTGGAAGCTTGGCAACCCCTTTCAATGAAAGTGCTTTTCCACAGTCTCTGCTTAGGGCTATATGAAGTGGAAACAAATCTTAGAGACAAAACAGAAAACTACTTTTTTGGTCAAGTTTCAAAGAGCTACTACAAACCATGTTGTATTTAGACTTCCAAATTCATCTACCTATATAGGAGAGAACAGAGGGAACTTAAAAATATAAACTGCTACTGTAAACGAACGCTTCAACCTAGAAGAACAAAATTTGGTAAGTCAAGTGTGATTTGTGTACCAATCATTACCACCAAGTATCATCATTGGGTGAAAAAATATTTGCTGGTATTTCGGAAACTCGTTATTTCTTAGAAGCTAGGAAACCCCTCTCCATGAAAGTACTTTTCCAGAGTCTGTGCCTAGGCTACTTGAAGAAGAAACAAACCATAGAGACAAAACTGAGAACTCCTTTATTTTGTCAAGTTTCAAAGAGCTACTACAAACCATGTTGGATTTAGAGTTCCAAATTCATCTATCTGTATAGGAGAGAACAGAGTGAAACCTAAAAATAAAAACTGTTACTGTAAACGAACGCTTCACCTAGAAGAACAAAATTTGGTAAGCCAAGTGGGATTTGTGTACTGATCATTACCACAAAGTATCATCAAGATTCGGTGAAAAAATATTTGCTGGTATTTCGGAAACTAGTTTTTTCTTAGAAGCTTGGCAACAACTCTCAATGAAAGTGCTTTTGCACACTCTGTGCCTAGGGCTACTTGAAGATGAAACAAACCATAGAGACAAAACTGAGCACTCCTTTATTTTGTCAAGTTTCAAAGAGCTACTACAAACCATGTTGGATTTAGAGTTCCAAATTCATCTATCTATATAGGACAGAACAGAGTGAAACCTAAATATAAAAACTGCCACTGTAAACGAACTCTTCAACCTAGAAGAAGAAAATTTGGTGAGCCAAGTGGGATTTGTGTATTGATCATTACCACCAAGTATCATCATCATTGGGTGAAAAAATATTTGCTGGTATTTCGGAAACTCGTAATTTATTGGAAGATTGGCAACCCTTTCCATGAAAGTGCTTTTCCACAGTCTCTGCTTAGGGCTACATGAAGTGGAAACAAACCATAGAGACTAAACTTAGAACTCCTTTATTTTGTCAAGTGTCAAAGAGCTACTACAAACCATGTTGGATGTAGAGTTCCAAATTCATCTACCTATATAGGAGAGAACAGAGTGAAACCTAAATATAAAAACTGCTACTGTAGAGGAACATTTCAAACTAGAAGAACAAAATTTGGTGAGTCAAGTGGGATTTGTGTACCGATCATGACCACCAAGTATCATCAAGATTGAGTGAAAAAATATTTTCTGATATTTCAGAAACTACTTATTTCTTAGAAGCTCGGCAACCCCTCTTGATGAAAGTACTTTTCCAGAGTCTGTGCCTAGGGCTACTTGAAGAGTAAAGAAACAATAGAGACAAAACTGAGAACTCCTTTATTTTGTCAAGTTTCAAAGAGCTACTACAAATCATGTTGGATTTAGAGTTCCAAATTCACCTAACTATATAGGAGAGAACATAGAGAAACCTAATTATAAAAACTGCTACTGTAGACGAACGCTTCAACCTAGAAGAACACAATTTAGTGAGCCAAGTGGGAATTGTGTACTGATCATTACTACCAAGTATCATCAAGATTGGGTGAAAAAATATTTGCTGGTATTTCGGAAACTCGTTCTTTCTTAGAAGCTTGGCCACCCCTCTCAATGAAAGTGCTTTTCCACAGTGTGCCCAGGGCTACTTGAAGAGGAAACAAACCATAGAGACAAAACTGAGAACTCCTTTCTTTTGTCAAGTTTCAAAGAGCTACTACAAACCATGTTGGATTTAGAGTTCCAAATTCATCTATCTATATAGGAGAGAACAGAGTGAAACCTAAAAATAAAAACTGCTACTGTAAACGAACGCTTCAACCTAGGAGAAGAAAATTGGGTGAGCCAAGTGGGATTTGTGGACTTGTCATTACCACCACGTATCATCAAGATTGGGTGAAGAAATATTTGCTGGATTTAGGAAAATCGTAATTTCTTGGAAGCTTGGCTACCCCTCTCAATGAAAGTGCTTTTCCACAGTCAATGCCAAGGGCTACTTGAAGAGGAAACAAACCATTGAGACAAAACTGAGAACTCCTATATTTTGTCAACTTTCAAAGAGCTACAATAAACCATGTTGAATTTAGAGTTCCAAATTCATCTATCTATATAGGAGAGAACAGAGGGAAATCTAAAAATATAAACTGCTACTCTAAACGAACTCTTCATCATAGAAGAACAAAATTTGGTGAGTCAAGTGGGATTTGTGTACCGATCATGACCACCAACTATCATCAAGATTCGGTGAAAAAATATTTGCTGATATTTCGGAAACTCGTTATTTTTAGAGGCTTGGCAACCCCTCTTATTGAAAGTGCTTTACCACAGTCTGTGACTAGGGCTACTTGAAGAGGAAACAAACCATAGAGACAAAACTGAGAACTCCTTTATTTTGTCAAGTCTCAAAGAGCTACTACGAACCATGTTGGATTTAGAGTTACAAATTCATCTATCTATATAGGAGAGAACAGAGGGAAAACTAAAAATATAAACTGCTACTGTAAACGAACTCTTCAACATAGAAGAACAAAATTTGGTGACCCAAGGGGGATTTGTGTACTGATCATTACCACCAAGTATCATCAAGATTCGGTGAAAAAATATTTGCTGGTATTTCGGAAACTCGTTATTTCTTAGAAGCTTGGCTACCTCTCTCAATGAAAGTGCTGTTCCACAGTCTGGGCTTAGGACTAATTCAAGAGGAAACAAACGATAGAGACTAAACTGAGAATTACTTTATTTTGTCATGTTTCAAAGAGCTACTGCAAACCATGTTGGATTTAGAGTTGCAAATTCATCTATCAATATAGGAGAGAACAGAGTGCAACCTAAAAATGAAAACTGCTACTGTGAACGAAAGCTTCAACCTACAAGAACAAAATTTGGTGAGCCAAGTGGGATTTGTGGACTTGTCATAACCAACCCGTATCATCAAGATTGGGTGAAAAAATATTTGCTGGTATTTCGGAAAGTCGTATTTTCTTGGAAGCTTGGCAACCCCTCTCAATGAAAGTGCTTTTCCACCTTCTGTGCCAAGGGCTACTTGAAGAGGAAACAAACCATAAAGACAAAAATGAGAACTCCTTTATTTTGTCAAGTTTCAAAGAGCTACTACAAACCATGTTGGATTTAGAGTTCCAAATTCATCTATCTATATAGCAGAGAACAGAGTGAAACCTAAATATAAAAACTGCTACTGTAGACGAACGCTTCAACTTAGAAGAACAAAAGTAGGTGAGCCAATTTGGATTTGTGTACCAATCATTTCCACCAAGTATCATCAAGATATGGTGAAAAAATATTTGCTGGTATTTCGGAAACTCGTAATTTCTTGGAAGCTTGGCAAACCCTCTCAATGAAAATGCTTTTCCACAGTCTGTGCAAGGGCTACTTGAAGAGGAAACAAGCCATAGAGACAAATCTGAGAACTCCTTTATTTTCTCAAGTTTCAAAGAGCTACTACAAACCATGTTGAATTTAGAGTTCCAAATTCATCTATCTATATAGTAGAGAACAGAGTGAAACCTAAGTATAAAAACTGCTACTGTAGACGAACGCTTCAACCTAGAAGAACAAAATTTTGTGAGCCAAGAGGGATTTGTGTACCGATCATCACCACAAAGTATCATCAAGATTGGGTGAAAAAATATATGCTGGTATTTTGGAAACTCGTTATTTCTTAGAAGCTTGGCAACCCCTCTCAATGAAAGTGTATTTCCACAGTCAGTGCCTAGGGCTACTTGAAGAGGAAACAATCCATAGAGACAAAACTGAGAATTCCTTTTTTTGTCAAGTCAAAGAGGTACTACAAACCATGTTGGATTTAGTGTTCCAAATTCATCTATCTATATAGGAGAGAACAGAGTGAAACCTTAATATAAAAACTGCTACAGTAGACGAACGCTTCTACATAGAAGAACAAAATTTGATGAGAAAAGTGGGATTTGTGTACTGATCATTATCACCGAGTGTCATCAACATTGGGTGAAAAAAATATTTGCTTGTATTTCGGAAATTCGTTATTTCTTAGAAGCTTGGCAAACCCTCTCAATGAAAGTGCTTTTCCACCGTCTGTGCCTAGGGCTACTTGAAGAGGAAACAAACCATAGAGAAAAAACTGAGAACTCTTTTATTATCTCAAGTTTCAAAGAGCTACTACAAACAATGTTGGATTTAGAGTTCCAAAATCATCTATCTATAGAGCAGAGAAAGAGTGAAACCTAAATATAAAAACTGCTAGTGTAGACGAACGCTTCAACCTAGAAGAACAAAAGTTGGTGAGACAATTTGGATTTGTGTACCAATCATTACCACCAAGTATCATCAAGATTGGGTGAAAAAATATTTGCTGGTATTTCGGAAACTCGTAATTTCTTGGAAGCTTGGCAACCCCGTTCAATGAAAGTGCTTTTCCACAGTCTCTGCTTAGGGCTACTTGAAGCGGAAACAAATCATAGAGACAAAACTGAGAACACCTTTATTTTGTCAAGTTTCAAAGAGCTAATACAAACCATGTTGGATTTAGAGTTCCAAATTCATCTAACTATATAGGAGAGAACAGAGTGAAACCTAAAAATGAAACCTGCTACTGTGAACGAAAGCTTCAACCTACAAGAACAAAATTTGGTGAGCCAAGTGGGATTTGTGGACTTGTCATTACCACCACGTATCATCAAGATTGGGTGAAAAAATATTTGCTGGTATTTCGGAAACTCGTATTTTCTTGGAAGCTTGGCAACCCCTCTCAATGAAAGTGCTTTTCCAACTTCTGTGCCTAGGGCTACTTGAAGAGGAAACAAACCATAGAGACAAAACTGAGAACTCCTTTATTTTGTCAAGTTTCAAAGAGCTACTACAAACCATGTTGGATTTAGAGTTCCAAATTCATCTATCTATATAGCAGAGAAGAGAGTAAAACCTAAATATAAAAACTGCTACTGTAGACGAACGCTTCAACCTAGAAGAACAAAAGTTGGTGAGCCAATTTGGATTTGTGTACCGATCATTACCACCAAGTATCATCAAGATTGGGTGAAAAAATATTTGCTGGTATTTCGGAAACTCGTTATTTCTTAGAAGCTTGGCAACACCTCTCAATGAAATTGCTTTTCCACAGTCTGTGCCTAAGGCTACTTGACAGGAAACAAACCATAGAGACAAAACTGAGAACTCCTTTATTTTGTCAAGTTTCAAAGAGCTACTACAGTCCATGTTGGATTTAGAGTTCCAAATTCATCTATCTATATAGGAGAGAACAGAGTGAAACCTAAAAATAAAAAATGCTACTGTAAACGAACGCTTCAATCTAGAAGAACAAAATTGGTGAGCCAAGTGGGATTTGTGTACTGATCATTACCACCAAGTATCATCAAGATTCGGTGAAAAAATGTTTGCTGGTATTTCGGAAACTCGTTATTTCTTAGAAGCTTGGCAACCCCTCTCAATAAAAGTGCTTTTCCACAGTCTGTGCCTAGGACTACTTGAACAGGAAACAAAACAGAGACAAAACTGAGAACTACTTTATTTTGTCAAGTTTCAAAGAGCTACTGCAAACCATGTTGGATTTAGTGTTCCAAATTCATCTATCTATATAGGAGAGAACAGAGGGAAACCTAAAAATAAAAACTGCTTCTGAAAATGAACGCATTAACCTAGAAGAACAAAATTTGGTGAGCCAAGTGGGATTTGTGTACCGATCACTACCACCAAGTATCATCAAGATTCTGGTGAAAAAATATTTGCTGGTATTTCGGAAACTCGTAATTTCATGGAAGCTTGGCAACCCCTGTCAATGAAAGTGCTTTTCCACCGTCTGTGCCTAGGGCTACTTGAAGAGGAAACAATCCATAGAGACAAAACAATGAACTCCTTTATTTTGTCAAGCTTTAAAGAGCTAATACAAACCATGTTGGAGTTAGAGTTCCAAATTCATCTATCTGTATAGGAGAGAACAGAAGGAATCCTAAATATAAAAACTGCTAAGTAGACGAACGCTTGAACCTAGAAGAACAAAATTTGGTGAGCCAAGTGGGATTTGTGTAATTGTCCTTACCACCAAGTATCATCAAGATTGGGTGAAAAAATACTTGCTGGTATTTCGGAAACTCGTTATTTCTTAGAAGCTTGGCAACCCCTCTCAATGAAAGTGCTTTTCCAAGTCTGTGCCAGGGCTATTTGAAGAGGAAACAAACCATAGATACAAAACTGAGAACTCCTTTATTTTGTCAAGTTTCAAAGAGCTACTGCAAACCATGTTGGATTTAGAGTTCCAAATTCATCTATCTATATAGGAGAGAACAGAGGGAAACCTAAAAATAAAAACTGCTATTGAAAACGAACGCATCATCCTAGAAGAAAAAAATTTGGTGAGTCAAGTGGGATTTGTGTACCGATCATTACCACCAAGTATCATCAAGATTGGGTAAAAAAATATTTGCTGGTATTTCGGAAACTCCTAATTTCTTGGAAGCTTGGCAACCCCTCTCAATGAAAGTGCTTTTCTACCGTCTGTGCCTAGGTCTACTGGAAGAGGAAAGAAACCATAGAGACAAAACTGAGATCTCCTTTATTTTTTCAAGTTTCAATGAGCTACTACAAACCCTGTTGGATTTAGAGTTTCAAATTCATCGATCTATATAGTAGAGAACAGAGTGAAACATCAATATAAAAACTGCTACAGTAGACGAACGCTTCAACCTAGAAGAACAAAATTTGATGAGCCAAGTGGGATTTGTGTACTGATAATTACCACCAAGTATCATCAACATTGGGTGAAAAAATATTTGCTGGTATTTCGGAAACTCGTAATTTCTTGGAAGCTTGGCAACCCCTCTCAATGAAAGTGCTTTTCCACAGTCTCTGCTTAGGGCTACTTGAAGCAGAAACAATTCATAGAGACAAAACTTAGAACTCCTTTATTTTGTCAAGTTTCAAATAGCTACTACAAACGATATTGGATTTAGAGTTCCAAATTCATCTGTCTATATAGGAGAGAACAGAGTGAAACCTAAATATAAAACTGCTACTGTAGACGAACGCTTCAACCTAGAAGAAGAAAATTTGGTGAGCCAAGTGGGATTTGTGTACCGATCATTACCACCAAGTATCATCAAGTTTGGGTGAAACAATATTTGCTGGTATTTCGAAAACTCGTAATTTCTTGGAAGCTTGGAAACCCCTCTCAAAGAAAGTGCATTTCCACAGTCAGTGCCTAGGGCTACTTGAAGAGAAAACAAACCATAGAGACAAAACTGACAACTCCTTTATTTTATCAAGTTTCAAAGAGCTACAACAAACCATGTTGGATTTAGAGATCCAAATTCATCTATCTATATAGGAGAGAACAGAGTGAAACCTAAAAGTAAAAACTGCTACTGTAAACAAACGCATCAACCTAGAAGAACAAAATTTGGTGAGTCAAATAGGATTTGTGTACCGATCATTACCACCATGTATCATCAAGATTGGGTGATAAAATATTTGCTGGTATTTCGGAAACTCGTAATTTCTTGGAAGCGTGGCAACCCCTCTCAATTAAAGTGCTTTTCCACCATCTGTGCCTAGGGCTACTTGAAGAGAAACAAACCATAGAGACAAAACTGAGAACTACTTTATTTTGTCAAGTTTCAAAGAGCTACTACAAACCATGTTGGATTTAGAGTTCCAAATTCATCTATCTAAATAGGAGAGAACAGAGTGAAACCTAAAAGTAAAAACTGCTACTGTAAAAGAACGCATCAAGCTAGAAGAACAAAATTTGGTGAGTCAAGTGGGATTTGTGTACCGATCATTACCACCAATATCATCAAGATTGGTTGAAAAAATATTTGCTGGTATTTCGGAAACTCGTAATTTCTTGGAAGCTTGTCAACCCCACTCAATGATAGTGCTTTTCCACAGTCAGTGCCTAGGGCTACTTGAAGAGGAAACAATCCATAGAGACAAAACTAAGAACTCCTTTATTTTGCAAAGTTTCAAAGAGCTACTACAAACCATGTTGGATTTAGAGTTCCAAATTAATCTATCTATATAGGAGAGAACAGAGTGAAACCTAAAAATTAAAAACTATTACTGTAAACGAACGCTTCACCAAGAAGAACAAAATTTGGTGAGCCAAGTGGGATTTGTGTACTGATCATTACGAAGTATCATCAAGATTCGGTGAAAAAATATTTGCTGGTATTTCGGAAACTCGTTATTTCTAAGAAGCTTGGCAACCCGTCTCAATGAAAGTGCTTTTCCACAGTCTGTGCTTTAGACTACTTGAAGAGGAAACAAAACATAGAGACAAAACTGAGAACTACTTTATTTTATCAAGTTTCATAGAGCTACTGCAAACCATGTTGGATTTAGAGTTCCAAATTCATCTATCTATATAGGAGAGAACAGAAGGAATCCTAAATATAAAAACTGCTACAGTAGACGAACGCTTGAACCTAGAAGAACAAAATTTGGTGAGCCAAGTGGGATTTGTGTACTTGTCCTTACCACCACGTATCATCAAGATTGGGTGAAAAAATATTTGCTGGTATTTCGGAAACTCGTTATTTCTTAGAAGCTTGGCAACCCCTCTCAATGAAAGTGCTTTTCCACAGTCTGTGCCAGGGCTATTTGAAGAGGAAACAAACCATAGATACAAAACTGAGAACTCCTTTATTTTGTCAAGTTTCAAAGAGCTACTGCAAACCATGTTGGATTTAGAGTTCCAAATTCATCTATCTATATAGGAGAGAACAGAGGGAAACCTAAAAATAAAAACTGCTATTGAAAACGAACGCATCATCCTAGAAGAACAAAATTTGGTGAGCCAAGTGGGATTTGTGTACTTGTCCTTACCACCAGGTATCATCAAGATTCGGTGAAAAAATATTTGCTGGTATTTCGGAAACTCGTAATTTCTTAGAAGCTTGGCAACCCCTCTCAATGAAAGTGCTTTTCCACCGTCTGTGACTAGGGCTACTGGAAGAGGAAAGAAACCAGAGAGACAAAACTGAGATCTCCTTTATTTTTTCAAGTTTCCAAGAGCTATTACAAACCATGTTGGATTTAGAGTTCCAAATTCATCGATCTATATAGTAGAGAACAGAGTGAAACAAAAATATAAAAACTGCTACAGTAGACGAACGCTTCAACCTAGAAGAACAAAATTTGATGAGCCAAGTGGGATTTTTGTACTGATTATTACCACCAAGTATCATCAACATTGCGTGAAAAAATATTTGCTGGTATTTCGGAAACTCGTAATTTCTTGGAAGTTTGGCAACCCCTCTCAATGAAAGTGCTTTTACACAGTCTACGCTTAGGGCTACTTGAAGAGGAAAAAAACCATAGAGACAAATCTGAGAACTCCTTTATTTTGTCTCGTTTCAAAGACCTACTACAACCATGTTGGATTTAGAGTTCCAAATTCATCTATCTATGTAGCAGAGAATAGAGTGAAACCTAAATATGAAAACTGTTACTGTAGACGAACGCTTAAACCTAGAAGAAGAAAAATTGGTGAGCCAATTGGGATTTGTGTACCGATCATTACCACCAAGTATCATCAAGATTGGGTGTAAAAATATTTGCTGGTATTTTGGAAACTCGTAATTTCTTGGGAGCTTGGCAACCCCTCTCAATGAAAGTACTTTTCCACAGTCTCTGCTTAGGGCTACTTGAAGCGGAAACAATTCATAGAGACAAAACTTAGAACTCCTTTATTTTGTCAAGTTTCAAACAGCTACTACAAACGATATTGGATTTAGAGTTCCAAATTCATCTGTCTATATAGGAGAGAACAGAGTGAAACCTAAATATAAAAACTGCTACTGTAGACGAACGCTTCAACCTAGAAGAAGAAAATTTGGTGAGCCAAGTGGGATTTGTGTACTGATCATTACCACCAACTATCATCAAGATCGGGTGAAACAATATTTGCTGGTATTTCGGAAACTCGTAATTTCTTGGAAGCTTGGAAACCCTCTCAAAGAAAGTGCATTTCCACAGTCAGTGCCTAGGGCTACTTGAAGAGAAAACAATCCATAGAGACAAAACTGAGAACTACTTTATTTTGCCATGTTTCAAAGAGCTACTACAAACCAAGTTGGATTAAGTGTTCCAAATTAATCTATCTATATAGGAGAGAACAGAGTGAAACCTAAAAATAAAAACTGCTATTGTAAACGAACGCTTCAACCTAGAAGAACAGAATTTGGTGAGCCAAGTGGGATTTGTGTACTGATTATTACCACCAAGTATCTTCAAGATTCGGTGAAAAAGTATTTGCTGGTATTTCGGAAACTCGTTATTTCTTAGAAGCTTGGCAACCCCACTCAATGAAAGTGCTTTTGCACAGTCTGATCCAAGGTCTACTTGAAGAGGAAACAAAACATAGAGATAAAACTGAGAACTACTTTATTTTGTCAAGTTTCAAAGAGCTACTGCAAACCATGTTGGATTTAGAGTTCCAAATTCATCTATCTATATAGGAGAGAACAGAGGGAAACCTAAATATAAAAACTGCTACAGTAGATGAACGCTTCTACCTAGAAGAACAAAATTTGGTGAGCCAAGTGGGATTTGTGTACTGATCATTACCACCAAGTATCATCAACATTGGGTGAAAAAATATTTGCTGGTATTTCGGAAACTCGTTATTTCTTAGAAGCTTGGCAAACCCTCTCAATGAAAGTGCTTTTCCACAGTCTGTGCCTAGGGCTACTTGAAGAGAAACAAACCAGAGAGACAAAACAGAGAACTCCTTTAATTTTGTCAAGTTTCAAAGATCTACTAGAAACCATGTTGGATTTAGAGTTCCAAATTCATCGATCTATATAGTAGAGAACAGAGTGAAACATCAATATAAAAACTGCTACAGTAGACGAACGCTTCAACCTAGAAGAACAAAATTTGATGAGCCAAGTGGGATTTGTGTACTGATAATTACCACCAAGTATCATCAACATTGGGTGAAAAAATATTGGCTGGTATTTCGGAAACTCGTAATTTCTTGGAAGCTTGGCAACCCCTCTCAATGAAAGTGCTTTTCCACAGGCTCTGCTTAGGGCTACTTGAAGCAGAAACAATTCATAGAGACAAAACTTAGAACTCCTTTATTTTGTCAAGTTTCAAAGAGCTACTACAAACGATATTGGATTTAGAGTTCCAAAATCATCTGTCTATATAAGAGAGAACAGAGTGAAACCTAAATATAAAAACTGCTACTGTAGACGAACGCTTCAACCTAGAAGAAGAAAATTTGGTGAGCCAAGTGGGATTTGTGTACCGATCATTACCACCAAGTATCATCAAGATTGGGTGAAACAATATTTGCTGGTATTTCGAAAACTCGTAATTTCTTGGAAGCTTGGAAACCCCTCTCAAAGAAAGTGCATTTCCACAGTCAGTGCCTAGGGCTACTTGAAGAGAAAAAAATCCATAGAGACAAAATTGAGAACTCCTTTATTTTGCCAAGTTTCAAAGAGCTACTACAAACCATGTTGGATTTAGTGTTCCAAATTAATCTATCTATATAAGAGAGAACAGAGTGAAACCTAAAAATAAAAACTGCTATTGTAAACGAACGCTTCAACCTAGATGAACAAAATTTGGTGAGCCAAGTGGGATTTGTGTACTGATTATTCCCACCAAGTATCATCAAGATTCGGTGAAAAAGTATTTGCTGGTATTTCGGAAACACGTTATTTCTTAGAAGTTTGGCAACCCCACTCAATGAAAGTGCTTTTCCACAGTCTGTGCCAAGGTCTACTTGAAGAGGAAACAAAACATAGAGACAAAACTGAGAACTACTTTATTTTGTCAAGTTTCAAAGAGCTACTGCAAACCATGTTGGATTTAGAGTTCCAAATTCATCTATCTATATAGGAGAGAACAGAGGGAAACCTAAATATAAAAACTGCTACAGTAGATGAACGCTTCTACCTAGAAGAACAAAATTTGGTGAGCAAAGTGGGATTTGTGTACTGATCATTACCACCAAGTATCATCAACATTGGGTGAAAAAATATTTGCTGGTATTTCGGAAACTCGTTATTTCTTAGAAGCTTGGCAAACCCTCTCAATGAAAGTGCTTTTCCACCGTCTGTGCCTATGGCTACTTGAAGAGAAAACAAACCATAGAGACAAAACTGAGAACTCCTTTATTTTATCAAGTTTCAAAGAGCTACAACAAACCATGTTGGATTTAGAGATCCAAATTCATCTATCTACATAGGAGAGAACAGAGTGAAACCTAAACGTAAAAACTGCTACTGTAAACAAACGCATCAACCTAGAAGAACAAAATTTGGTGAGTCAAATAGGATTTGTGTACCGATCATTACCACCAAGTATCATCAAGATTGGGTGATAAAATATTTGCTGGTATTTCGGAAACTCGTAATTTCTTGGAAGCGTGGCAACCCCTCTCAATTAAAGTGCTTTTCCACCATCTGTGCCTAGGGCTACTTGAAGAGAAACAAACCATAGAGACAAAACTGAGAACTCCTTTATTTTGTCAAGTTTCAAAGAGCTACTACAAACCATGTTGGATTTAGATTTCCAAATTAATCTATCTATATAGGAGAGAACAGAGTGAAACCTAAAAATTAAAAACTATTACTGTAAACGAACGCTTCACCAAGAAGAACAAAATTTGGTGAGCCAAGTGGGATTTGTGTACTGATCATTACCAAGTATCATCAAGATTCGGTGAAAAAAAATTTGCTGGTATTTCGGAAACTCGTTATTTCTTAGAAGCTTGGCAACCCGTCTCAATGAAAGTGCTTTTCCACAGTCTGTGCCTTAGACTACTTGAAGAGGAAACAAAACACAGAGACAAAACTGAGAACTACTTTATTTTATCAAGTTTCATAGAGCTACTGAATACCATGTTGGATTTAGAGTTCCAAATTCGTCTATCTATATAGGAGAGAACAGAAGGAATCCTAAATAAAAAAACTGCTACAGTAGACGAACGCTTGAACCTAGAAGAACAAAATTTGGTGAGCCAAGTGGGATTTGTGAACTTGTCCTTACCACCAAGTATCATCAAGATTGGGTGAAAAAATATTTGCTGGTATTTCGGAAACTCGTTATTTCTTAAAATCTTGGCAACCCCTCTCAATGAATGTGCTTTTCCACAGTCTGTGCCAGGGCTATTTGAAGAGGAAACAAACCATAGAGACAAAACTGAGAACTCCTTTATTTTGTCAAGTTTCAAAGAGCTACTGCAAACCATGTTGGATTTAGAGTTCCAAATTCATCTATCTATATAGGAGAGAACAGAGGGAAACCTAAAAATAAAAACTGCTATTGAAAACGAACGCATCATCCTAGAAGAACAAAATTTGGTGAGTCAAGTGGGATTTGTGTACCGATCATTACCACCAAGTATCATCAAGATTGGGTGAAAAAATATTTGCTGGTATTTCGGAAACTCCTAATTTCTTGGAAGCTTGGCATCCCCTCTCAATGAAAGTGCTTTTCCACAGTCAGTGCCTAGGGCTACATGAAGAGGAAACAATCCATAGAGACAAAACTAAGAACTCCTTTATTTTGTCAAGTTTCAAAGAGCTACTACAAACCATGTTGGATTTAGAGTTCCAAATTCATCTATCTATATAGGAGAGAACAGAGTGAAACCTAAAAATTAAAAACTATTACTGTAAACGAACTCTTCACCTAGAAGAACAAAATTTGGTGAACCAAGTGGATTTGTGTACTGATCATTACCACCAAGTATCATCAAGATTCGGTGAAAAAATATTTGCTGGTATTTCGGAACCTCGTTATTTCTTAGAAGCTTGGCAACCCGTCTCAATGAAAGTGCTTTTCCACAGTCTGTGCATTAGACTACTTGAAGAGGAAACAAAACATAGAGACAAAACTGAGAACTACTTTATTTTATCAAGTTTCAAAGAGCTACTGCAAACCATGTTGGATTTAGAGTTCCAAATTCATCTATCTATATAGGAGAGAACAGAGGGAATCCTAAATATAAAAACTGCTA
This sequence comes from Callospermophilus lateralis, assembly GCF_048772815.1. Classification (NCBI taxonomy): domain Eukaryota; kingdom Metazoa; phylum Chordata; class Mammalia; order Rodentia; family Sciuridae; genus Callospermophilus; species Callospermophilus lateralis. The sequence goes on along the minus strand of NW_027514167.1, from coordinate 12,689 downwards.
CAGTAGACGGACGCTTCAACCTAGAAGAACAAAATTTGGTGAGCCAAGTGGGATTTGTGTACTTGTCCTTACCACCAAATATCATCAAGATTGGGTGAAAAAATATTTGCTGGTATTTCGGAAACTCGTTATTTCTTAGAAGCTTGGCAACCCCTCTCAATGAAAGTGCTTTTCCACAGTCTGTGCCAGGGTTACTTGAAGAGGAAACAAACCATAGATACAAAACTGAGAACTCCTTTATTTTGTCAAGTTTCAAAGAGCTACTGCAAACCATGTTGGATTTAGAGTTCCAAATTCATCTATCTATATAGGAGAGAACAGAGGGAAACCTAAAAATAAAAACTCCTATTGAAAACGAACGCATCATCCTAGAAGAACAAAATTTGGTGAGTTAAGTGGGATTTGTGTACTGATCATTACCACCAAGTATCATCAAGATTGGGTGAAAAAATATTTGCTGGTATTTCGGAAACTCCTAATTTCTTGGAAGCGTTGCAACCCCTCTCAATTAAAGTGCTTTTCCTCCGTCTGTGCATAGGGCTACTTGAAGAGGAAACAAACCCTAGAGACAAAACTGAGAACTCCTTTATTTTTTCAAGTTTCAAAGAGCTACTACAAACCATGTTGGATTTAGAGTTCCAAATTCATCTATCTATATAGGAGAGAACAGAGTGAAACCAAAAATAAAAACTGCTACTGTAAACGAACGCATCAACCTAGAAGAACAAAAATTGGTGAGTCAAGTGGGATTTGTGTACCGATCATTACCACCAAGTATCATCAAGATTGGGTGAAAATATATTTGCTGGTATTTCGGAAACTTGTAATATCTTGGAAGCTTGGAAACCCCTCTCAATGAAAGTGCTTTTCCACAGTCAGTGCCTAGGGCTACATGAAGAGGAAACAATCCATAGAGAAAAAACTAAGAACTCCTTGATTTTGTCAAGTTTCAAAGAGCTACTACAAACCATGTTGGATTTAGAGTTCCAAATTCATCTATCTATATAGGAGAGAACAGAGTGAAACCTAAAATTAAAAACTGCTACTGAAAACGAACGCATCAACCAAGAAGAACAAAATTTTTCAGTCAAGTGGGATTTGTGTACCGATCATTACCACCAATATCATCAAGATTGGTTGAAAAAATATTTGCTGGTATTTCAGAAACTCGTTATTTCTTAGAAGCTTGGCAACCCCTCTCAATGAAAGTGCTTTTCCACCGTCTGTGCCAAGGGCTACTTGAAGAGGAGACAATCCATAGAGACAAAACTGAGAACTACTTTATTTTCTCAAGTTTCAAAGAGCTACTGCAAACCATGTTGGATTTATGTTCCAAATTCATCTATCTATATAGGAAAGAAGAGAGGCCAACCTAAATATAAAAACTGCTACTGTAGACGAACGCTTCAAACTAGAAGAACAAAATTTGGTGAGCCAAGTGGGATTTGTGCACTTGTCCCTACCACCAAGTATCATCAAGATTGGGTGAAAAAATATTTGCTGGTATTTCGGAAACTCGTTATTTCTTAGAAGCTTGGCAACCCCTCTCAATGAAAGTGCTTATCCACCGTCTGTGCCTAGGGCTACTTGAAGAGGAAACAAACCATAGAGACAAAACTGAGAACTCCCTTATTTTTTCAAGTTTCAAAGACCTACTACAAACCATGTTGGATTTAGAGTTCCAAATTCATCTATCTATATAGGAGAGAACCCAGTGAAACCTAAAAATAAAAACTGCGACTGTAAACGAACGCTTCAACCTAGAAGAACAAAATTTGGTCAGCCAAGTGGGTTTGTGTACTGATCATTACCACCAAGTATCATCAACATTGGGTAAAAAATATTTGCTGGTATTTCGGAAACTCGTTATTTCTTGGAAGCTTGGCAACCCCTTTCAATGAAAGTGCTTTTCCACAGTCTCTGCTTAGGGCTACATGAAACGGAAACAAATCATAGAGACTAAACTGAAAACTCCTTTATTTTGTCAAGTTTCAAAGAGCTACTACAAACCAAGTTTGATTTAGAGTTCCAAATTCATCTATCAATATAGGAGAGAACAGAGTGCAACCTAAAAATGAAAACTGCTACTGTAAACGAAAGCTTCAACCTAGAAGAACAAAATTTGGTGAGCCAAGTGGGATTTTTGTACTTGTCATTACCACCACGTATCATCAAGATTGGGTGAATAAATATTTGCTGGTATTTCGGAAACTCGTACTTTCTTGGAAGCTTGGCAACCCCTCTCAATGAAAGTGCTTTTTCACCTTCTGTGCCTAGGGCTACTTGAAGAGGAAACAAACCATAGAGACAAAACTGAGAACTCCTTTATTTTGTCAAGTATCAAAGAGCTACTACAAACGATATTGGATTTAGAGTTCCAAATTCATCTGTCTATATATTAGAGAACAGAGTGAAACCTAAATATAAAAACTGCTACTGAAAACAAACGCTTCAACCTAGAAGAAGAAAATTTGGTGAGCCAAGTGGGATTTGTGTACTGATCATTACCACCAAGTATCATCAACATTGTGTGAAAAAATATTTGCTGGTATTTCAGAAACTTGTTATTTTTTAGAAGCTTGGCACACCCTCTCAATGAAAGGGCTTTTCCACCGTCTGTGTCTAGGGCTACTTGAAGAGGAAACAAACCATAGAGACAAAACTGAGAACACCTTTATTTTGTCAAGTTTAAAAGAGCTACTAAAAACCATGTTGGATTTAGAGTTCCCAATTCATCTATCTATATAGCAGAGAACAGAGTGAAACCTAAATATAAAAACTGCTACAGAGACGAACGCTTCAACCTAGAAGAACAAAAGTTGGTGAGCCAAGTTGGATTTGTGTACCGATCATTACCACCAAGTATCATCAAGATTGGGTGAAAAAATATTTGCTGGTATTTCGGAAACTCGTAATTTCTTGGAATCTTGGCAACCCCTCTTATTGAAAGTGCTTTTCCACAGTGACTGCTTAGGGCTACTTGAAGCGGAAACAATTCGGAGAGACAAAACTGAGAACTTTTTTATTTTTCAAGTTTCAAAGAGCTATAACGAAACATGTTGGATTTAGAGTTCGAAATTCATCTATCTATATAAGAGAGAACAGAGTGAAACCTAAATATAAAAACTGCTAAGGTAGACGAACGCTTAAACCTAGAAGAACCAAATTTGGTGAGCCAAGTGGGATTTGTTTACTGATCATCACCACCAAGTATCATCAAGAGTTGGTGAAAAAATATTTGCTGGTATTTCGGAAACTCGTTATTTATTGGAAGCTTGGCAACCCCTCTCAATGAAAGTGCTTTTCCACAGTCTGTGCCAGGGCTACTTGAAGAGGAAACAAACCATAGAGACAAAACTGAGAATTCCTTTATTTTGTCAAGTTTCAAAGAGCTACTACAAACCATGTTGGATTTAGAGTTCCAAATTCATCTATCTATATAGGAGAGAACAGAGTGAAACCTAAAATTAAAAACTGCTACTGAAAACGAACGCATCATCCTAGAAGAACAAAATTTGGTGAGTCAAGTGGGATTTGTGTACCGATCATTACCACCAATATCATCAAGATTGGTTGAAAAAATATTTGCTTGTATTTCGGAAACTCGTAATTTCTTGGAAGCTTGGCAACCCCTCTCAATGAAAATGTTTTCCACAGTCAGTGCCTAGGGCTACTTAAAGAGGAAACAAACCATAGAGACAAAACTGAGAACTCCTTTATTTTCTCAAGTTTCAAAGAGCTACAACAAACCATGTTGGATTTAGAGATCAAAATTCATCTATCTATATAAGAGAGAACATAGTGAAACCTAAAAATTAAAAACTATTACTGTAAACGAACGCTTCAAACAAGAAAACCAAATTTGGTGAGCCAAGTGGGATTTGTGTACTTGTCATTACCACAACGTATGATGAATATTGGGTGAAAAAATATTTGCTGGTATTTCGGAACTCGTAATTTCTTGAAAGCTTGGCAACCCCTTTCATTGAAAGTGCTTTTCCACAGTCTGTGCCTAGGGCGACTTGAATAGGAAACAAACCATAGAGACAAAACTGAGAACTCCTTTATTTTGTCAAGTTTTAAAGAGCAATTACACACCATGTTGGATTTAGTGTTCCAAATTCATCTATCTATATAGGAGAGAACAGAGTGAAACCTAAATATAAAAACTGCTACTGTAGACGAACGCTTCAACCCAGAAGAACAAAATTTGGTGAGCCAAGTGGGATTTGTGTACTGATCATTACCACCAAGTATCATCAACATTGGGTGAAAAAATGTTTGCTGGTATTTCGGAAACTCGTTATTTCTTAGAAGCTTGGCAAACCCTCTCAATGAAAGTGCTTTTCCACAGTCTCTGCTTAGGGCTACTTGAAGCGAAAACAAATCATAGAGACAAAACTGAGAACACCTTTATTTTGTCAAGTTACAAAGAGCTGCAACAAACCATGTTGGATTTAGAGTTCCAAATTCATCTATCTATATAGGAGAGAACAGAGTGAAACCTAAAAATAAAAATTGCTACTGAAAACGAACGCATCAACCTAGAAGATCAAAATTTGGTGAGTCAAGTGGGATTTGTGTACCGATCATTACCACCAAGTATCATCAAGATTGGGTGAAAAAATATTTGCTGGTATTTCGGAAACTCGTAATTTCTTGGAAGCTTGGCAAACCCTCTCAATGAAAGTGCTTTTCCACCGTTGGTGCCTGGGGCTACTTGAAGAGGAAACAAACCATAGAGACAAAACTGTGAACTCCTTTATTTTGTCAAGTTTCAAAGAGCTACTACAAACCATGTTGGATTTAGAGTTCCAAATTCATCTATCTATATAAAAGATAACAGAGTGAAACCTAAAAATAAAAACTGCTACTGTAAACGAACGCTTCAACCTAGAAGAACAAAATTTGGTGAGCCAAGTGGGATTTGTGTACTGATCATTACCACCAAGTATCATCAACATTGGTTGAAAAAATATTTGCTGGTATTTCGGAAACTCGTAATTTCTTGGAAGTTTGGCAACCCCTCTCAATGAAAGTGCTTTTCCACCGTTTGTGCCTGGGGCTACTTGAAGAGGAAACAAAACATAGAGACAAAACTGAGAACTACTTTATTTTGTCAAGTTCCAAAGAGCTACTGCAAACCATGTTGGATTTAGAGTTCCAAATTCATCAATCTATATAGGAGAGAACAGAGGGAAACCTAAACATAAAAACTGCTAAGGTAGAAGAACGCTTCAACCTAGAAGAACGAAATTTGGTGAGCCAAGTGGGATTTGTGTACCGATCATTACCACCACGTATCATCAACCTTGGGTGACAAAATATTTGCTGGTATTTCGGAAACTCGTAATTTTTTGGAAGCTTGGCAACCCCTTTCAATGAAAGTGCTTTTCCACAGTCACTGCTTAGGGCGACATGAAGCAGAAACAAATCACAGAGACAAAACTGAGAACTCCTTTACTTTGTCAAGTTTCAAAGAGCTACTACAAACCATATTGGATTTAGAGTTCCAAATTCATCTATCTATATATGAGAGAACAGAGTGAAACCTAAATATAAAAACTGCTACTGTAGACGAACGCTTCAACCTAGAAGAACCAAATTTGGTGAGCCAAGTGGGATTTGTTTACTGATCATCACCACCAAGTATCATCAAGATTTGGTGAAAAAATATTTGCTGGTATTTCGGAAACTCGTTATTTATTGGAAGCTTGGCAACCCCTCTCAATGAAAGTGCTTTTCCACAGTCTGTGCCAGGGCTACTTGAAGAGGAAACAAACCATAGAGACAAAACTGAGAATTCCTTTATTTTGTCAAGTTTCAAAGAGCTACTACAAACCATGTTGGATTTAGAGTTCCAAATTCATCTATCTATATAGGAGAGAACAGAGTGAAACCTAAAATTAAAAACTTCTACTGAAAACGAACGCATCAACCTAGAAGAACAAAATTTGGTGAGTCAAGTGGGATTTGTGTACCGATCATTACCACCAATATCATCAAGATTGGTTGAAAAAATATTTGCTTGTATTTCGGAAACTCGTAATTTCTTGGAAGCTTGGCAACCCCTCTCAATGAAAGTGTTTTCCACAGTCAATGCCTAGGGCTACTTAAAGAGGAAACAAACCATAGAGACAAAACTGAGAACTCCTTTATTTTCTCAAGTTTCAAAGAGCTACAACAAACCATGTTGGATTTAGAGATCCAAATTCATCTATCTATATAGGAGAGAACATAGTGAAACCTAAAAATTAAAAACTATTACTGTAAACGAACGCTTCAACCTAGAAAACAAAATTTGGTGAGCCAAGTGGGATTCGTGTAATGATCATTACCACCAAGTATCATCAACATTGGGTGAAAATATATTTGCTGGTATTTCGGAAACTCGTTATCTCTTGGAAGCTTGGCAACACCTTTCAATGAAAGTGCTTTTCCACAGTCTCTGCATAGGGCTACATGAAACGGAAACAAATAATAGAGACTAAACTGAAAACTCTTTTATATTGTCAAGTTTCAAAGAGCTACTACAAACCATGTTGGATTTAGAGTTCCAAATTCATCTATCAATATAGGAGAGAACACAGTGCAACCTAAAAATGAAAACTGCTACTGTAAACGAAAGCTACAACCTAGAAGAACAAAATTTGGTGAGCCAAGTGGGATTTTTGTACTTGTCATTACCACCACGTATCATCAAGATTGGGTGAATAAATATTTGCTGGTATTTCGGAAACTCGTACTTTCTTGTAAGCTTGGCAACCCCTCTCAATGAAAGTGCTTTTCACCTTCTTTGCCTAGGGCTACTTGAAGAGGAAACAAACCATAGAGACAAAACGGAGAACTCCTTTATTTTGTCAATTTTCAAAGAGCGACTACAACCATGTTGGATTTAGAGTTCCAAATTCATCTATCCATAGAGCAGAGAACAGAGTGAAACCTAAATATAAAAACTGCTACTGTAGACGAACGTTTCAACCTAGAAGAACAAAAGTTGGTGAGCCAAGTTGGATTTGTGTACCGATCATTACCACCGAGTATCATCAAGATTGGGTGAAAAAATATTTGCTGGTATTTCGGAAACTCGTAATTTCTTGAAAGCTTGGCAACCCCTCTCAATGAAAGTGCTTTTCCACAGTGTCTGCTTAGGGCTACTTGAAGCAGAAAGAAATCATAGAGACAAAACTGAGCACTCCTTTATTTTGTCAAGTTTCAAAGAGCTACTACAAACCATGTTGGATTTAGAGTTCCAAATTCATCTATCTATATAGGAGAGAACAGAGTGAAACCTAAAAATGAAAACTGCCACTGTAGACGAATGCTTCAACCTAGAAGAACAAAATTTGGTCAGCCAAGTGGGATTTGTGTACTGATCATCACCACCATGTATAATAAAGATTGGTTCAAAAAATATTTGTTGGTATTTCGGAAACTCGTTATTTCTTAGAAGCTTGGCAACACCTCTCAATGAAAGTGCTTTTCCTCAGTCTGTGCCTAGGGCTACTTGAAGAGGAAACAAACCATAGAGACAAAACTGAGAACTCCTTTATTTTGTCAAGTTTCAAAGAGCTACTACAAACGATATTGGATTTAGAGTTCCAAATTCATCTGTCTATGTAGTAGAGAACAGAGTGAAACCTAAATATAAAAACTGCTACTGAAAACAAACGCTTCAACCTAGAAGAAGAAAATTTGGTGAGCCAACTGGGATTTGTGTACTGATCATTACCACCAAGTATCATCAACATTGGGAGAATAAATATTTGCTGGTATTTCGGAAATTCGTTATTTCTTAGAAACTTGGAAAGCCCTCTCAATGAATAGCTTTTCCACCGTCTGTGCCTAGGGCTACTTGAAGAAAAAACAAACCATAGAGACAAAACTGAGAACTCCTTTATGTTGTCAAGTTTCAAAGAGCTACTACAAACCATGTTGGATTTAGAGTTCCAAATTCATCTATCTATATAGGAGAGAACACAGTGAAACCTAAAAATATAAACTGCAACTGTAAACGAACGCTTCAATCTAGAAGAACAAAATTTGGTGAGCCAAGTGGGATTTGTGTACTTGTCATTACCACAACGTATGATGAATATTGGGTGAAAAAATATTTGCTGGTATTTCGGAACTCGTAATTTCTTGAAACCTTGGCAACCCCTTTCATTGAAAGTGCTTTTCCACAGTCTGTGCCTAGGGCGACTTGAATAGGAAACAAACCATAGAGACAAAACTGAGAACTCCTTTATTTTGTCAAGTTTTAAAGAGCAATTACACACCATGTTGGATTTAGTGTTCCAAATTCATCTATCTATATAGGAGAGAACAGAGTGAAACCTAAATATAAAAACTGCTACTGTAGACGAACGCTTCAACCCAGAAGAACAAAATTTGGTGAGCCAAGTGGGATTTGTGTACTGATCATTACCACCAAGTATCATCAACATTGGGTGAAAAAATATTTGCTGGTATTTCGGAAACTCGTTATTTCTTAGAAGCTTGGCAACCCCTCTCAATGAAAGTGCTTTTCCACAGTCTCTGCTTAGGGCTACTTGAAGCGAAAACAAATCATAGAGACAAAACTGAGAACACCTTTATTTTGTCAAGTTACAAAGAGCTGCTACAAACCATGTTGGATTTAGAGTTCCAAATTCATCTATCTATATAGGAGAGAACAGAGTGAAACCTAAAAATAAAAATTGCTAATGAAAACGAACGCATCAACCTAGAAGAACAAAATTTGGTGAGTCAAGTGTGATTTGTGTACCGATCATTACCACCAAGTATCATCAAGATTGGGTGAAAAAATATTTGCTGGTATTTCGGAAACTCGTAATTTCTTGGAAGCTTGGCAAACCCTCTCAGTGAAAGTGCTTTTCCACCGTTGGTGCCTGGGGCTACTTGAAGAGGAAACAAACCATAGAGACAAAACTGAGAACTCCTTTATTTTGTCAAGTTTCAAAGAGCCACTACAAACCATGTTGGATTTAGAGTTCCAAATTCATCTATCTATATACGAGAAAACACAGTGAAACCTAAACTTAAAAACTGCTACTGTAGACGAACGCTTCAACCTAGAAGAACGAAATTTGGTGAGCCAAGTGGGATTTGTGTACTGATCATTACCACCGAGTATCATCAAGATTCGGTGAAAAAGTATTTGCTGGTATTTAGGAAACTCGTTATTTCTACGAAGCTTGGCAACCCCACTCTATGAAAGTGCTTTTCCACACTCTGTGCCTAGGTCTACTTGAAGAGGAAACAAAACATAGAGACAAAACTGAGAACTACGATATTTTGTCAAGTTTCAAAGACCTACTGCAAACCATGTTGGATTTAGAGTTCCAAATTCATCTATCTATATAGGAGAGAACAGAGGAAAACCTAAATATAAAAACTGCAACAGTAGACGAACGCTTCAACCTAGAAGAACAAAATTTGGTGAGCCAAGTGGGATTTGTGTACTGATCATTACCACCAAGTATCGTCAACATTTAGTGAAAAAATATTTGCTGGTATTTCGGAAACTCGTTATTTCTTAGAAGTTTGGCAACCCCTCTCAATGAAAGTGCGTTTCCACACTCAGTGCCTAGGGCTACTTGAAGAGGAAACAATCCATAAAGACAAAACTGAGAACTCCTTTATTTTGTCAAGTTTCAAAGAGCTACTACAAACCATGTTGGATTTAGAGTTCCAAATTCATCTATCTATATAGCAGAGAATAGAGTGAAACCTAAATATAAAAACTGATACTGTATACGAACTCATCAACCTAGAAGAAGAAAATTTGGTGAGCCAAGTGGGATTTGTGTACCGATCATTACCACCAAGTATCACAAGATTGGGTGTAAAAATATTTGCTGGCATTTTGGAAACTCGTAATTTATTGGTAGATTGGCGACCCCTCTAAATGAAAGTTCATTCCACAGTCTCTGCTTAGGGCTACTTGAAGCGGAAACAAATCATAGGGAAAAAAACTGAGAACTCCTTTATTTTGTAAAGTTTCAAAGAGGTACTACAAACGATATTGGATTTAGAGTTCCAAATTCATCTGTCTATATAGGAGAGAACAGAGGGAAACCTAAATATAAAAACTGCTACAGTAGTCGAACGCTTCAACCTAGAAGAACAAAATTTGGTGAGCCAAGTGGGATTTGTGTACCAATCATCACCACCAAGTATCATCAAGACTGGGTGAAAAAATATTTGCTGGTATTTCGGAAACTCGTTATTTCTTAGAAGCTTGGCAACCCTGCTCAATGAAAGTGCATTTCCACAGTAAGTGCCTAGGGCTACTTGAAGAGGACACAATCCATAGAGACAAAACTGAGAACTCCTTTATTTGGTCATGTTTCAAAGAGCTACTACAAACCATGTTGGATTTAGAGTTCCAAATTCATCTATCTATATAGGAGAGAACAGAGTGAAACCTAAACATATAAACTGCTACTGTAGAAGAACGCTTCAACCTAGAAGAACAAAATTTGGTGAGCCAAGTGGGACTTGTGTACTGATCATTACCACCAAGTATCATCAACATTGGGTGAAAAAATATTTGCTGGTATTTCTGTAACTCGTTATTTCTTAGAAGTTTGGCAACCCCTCTCAATGAAAGTGCTTTTCCAACGTCTGTGCCTAGGGCTACTTGAAGTGGAAACAAACCATAGAGACAAAACTGAGAACTCCTTTATTTTGTCAATTTTCATAGAGCTACTACAAACCATGTTGGATTTAGAGTTCCAAATTCATCTATCTATATAGCAGAGAACAGAGTGAAACCTAAATATAAAAACTGCTACTGTAGACGAACACTTCAACCTAGAAGAACATAATTTGCTGGGCCAAGTGGGATTTGTCTACCGATAATTACCATCACGTATCATCAACCTTGGGTGAAAAAATATTTGCTGGTATTTCGGAAACTCGTAATTTCTTGGAAGCTTGGCAACCCCTCTCAATGAAAGTGCTTTTCCACAGTCTCTGCTTAGGGCTACATGAAGCGGAAACAAATCATAGAGACAAAACTGAGAACTCCTTTACTTTGTCAAGTTTCAAAGAGCTACTACAAACTATATTGGATTTAGAGTTCCAAATTCATCTATCTATAATGAGAGAACAGAGTGAAACCTAAACATAAAAACTGCTACTGTCGACGAACGCTTCAACCTAGAAGAACAAAATTTGGTGAGCCAAGTGGGATTTGTGTACTGATCATTACCACAAATTGTCATCAAGATTGCATGAAAAAATATTTGCTGGTATTTCGGAAACTCGTTATTTCTTAGAAGCTTGGCAACCCCACTCAATGAAAGTGCTTTTCCACAGTCTGTTCCTAGGGGTACCTGACGAGGAAACAAACCATAGAGACAAAACGTAGAACTCCTTTATATTGTCATGTTTCAAAGAGCTACTACAAACCATGTTGGATTTAGAGTTCCAAATTCATCTATCTATATAAAAGAGAACAGAGTGAAACCTAAAAATAAAAACTGCTACTGTAAACGAACGCTTCAACCTAGAAGAACAAAATTTGGTGAGCCAAGTGGGATTTGTGGACTTGTCATTACCACCAAGTATCATCAAGATTGGGTGAAAAAATATTTGCTGGTATTTCGGAAACTCGTAATTTCTTGGAAGCTTGGCCATCCCTCTCAATGAACGTGCTTTTCCACCGTTTGTGCCTGGGGCTACTTGTAGAGGAAATGAACTATAGAGACAAAACTAAGAACTCCTTTATTTTGTCAAGTTTCAAAGAGCTACTGCAAACCATGTTGGATTTAGAGTTCCAAATTCATCTATCTATATACGAGAGAACAGAGTGAAACCTAAAAATAAAACTGCTACTGTAAACGAACGCTTCAACCTAGAAGAACAAAATTTGGTGAGCCAAGTGGGATTTGTGTACTGATCATTACCACCAAGTATCATCAAGACTGGGTGAAAAAATATTTGCTGTTATTTCAAAAACTCGTTATTTCTTAGAAGCTTGGCAACCCCTCTCAATGAAAGTGCTTTTCCACCGTTTGTGCCTGGGGCTACTTGAAGAGGAAACAAAACATAGAGACAAAACTGAGAACTACTTTATTTTGTCAAGTTTCAAAGAGCTACTGCAAACCATGTTGGATTTAGAGTTCCAAATTCATCAATCTATATAGGAGAGAACAGAGGGAAACCTAAACATAAAAACTGCTATGGTAGAAGAACGCTTCAACTAAGAAGAACAAAATTTGGTGAGCCAAGTGAAATTTGTGTACCGATCTTCTCCACCAAGTATCATCGAGATTGGGTGAAAAAATATTTGCTGGTATTTTGGAAACTCGTTATTTCTTAGAAGCTTGGCAACCCCTCTCAATGAAAGTGCTTTTCCACAGTCTCTGCTTAGGGCTACTTGAAGCAAAAACAAATCATAGAGACAAAACTGAGAACACCTTTATTTTGTCAAGTTACAAAGAGCTGCTACAAACCATGTTGGATTTAGAGTTCCAAATTCATCTATCTATATAGGAGAGAACAGAGTGAAACCTAAAAATAAAAATTGCTACTGAAAACGAACGCATTAACCTAGAAGAACAAAGTTTGGTGGGTCAAGTGGGATTTGTGTACCGATCATTACCACCAAGTATCATCAAGATTGGGTGAAAAAATATTTGCTGGTATTTCGTAAACTCGTAGTTTCTTGGAAGCTTGGC